>NW_027228120.1:0-22086 GCF_037783145.1 Equus przewalskii
CTACTTTGCCCTAGAGCTGAAAGGCACAACGTGCAGGCTTCTTTCCAAAGGGCGAGTTGGGCCCCACAGCATCTTGCTTCCAGCTCTCTGGGAAGCTAAGAAACAACTCGCTCTGCACAGTGCTCGTACAGCCTACCGGGAACATCTCTTCCAAAGGCCTGTGAAACGCAGTTTCTTTGCAGGCCTGATCTGGCTGAAGTAGGACTTCTGCTCTGGGTGTGCTACTTTGCCCTAGAGCTGAAAGGCACAACGTGCAGGCTTCTTTCCAAAGGGCGAGTTGGGCCCCACAGCATCTTGCTTCCAGCTCTTTGTGAAGCTAAGAAACAACTCGCTCTGCACAGTGCTCTTACAGCCTACCGGGAGACATCTCTTCCCAAAGGCCTGTGAAACGCAGTTTCTTTGCAGGCCTGATCTGGCTGAAGTAGGACTTCTGCTCTGGGTGTGCTACTTTGCCCTAGAGCGGAAAGGCACAACGTGCAGGCTTCTTTCCAAAGGGAGAGTTGGGCCCCTCAGCATCTTGCTTCCAGCTCTTTGGGAAGCTAAGAAACAACTCGCTCTGCACAGTGCTCTTACAGCCTACCGGGAACATCTCTTCCAAAGGCCTGTGAAACGCAGTTTCTTTGCAGGCCTGATCTGGCTGAAGTAGGACTTCTGCTCTGGGTGTGCTACTTTGCCCTAGAGCTGAAAGGCACAACGTGCAGGCTTCTTTCCAAAGGGCGAGTTGGGCCCCACAGCATCTTGCTTCCAGCTCTTTGGGAAGCTAAGAAACAACTCGCTCTGCATAGGGCTCTTACAGCCTACCGGGAACATGTCTTACAAAGGCCTGTGAAACGCAGTTTCTTCGCAGCCCTGATCTGGCTGAAGTAGAACTTCTGCTCTGGCGTGTGCAACATCGCCCTAGAGCTGCAAGGCACAAAGTCCAGGCTTGTTTCCCCAAAGGGCGAGACTAGGACCTACAGCATCCAGCTTCCAGCTCTTTGGAGCAGCTAAGAAACAGCTTGCTGTGCACAGGGCTCTTACAGCCTACCTGGGAACATGTCTTACAAAGGCCTGTGAAACGCAGTTTCTATGCAGGCCTGATCTGGCTGAAGTAGGACTTCTGCTCTGGGTGTGCTACTTTGCCCTAGAGCTGAAGGGCACAACGTGCAGGCTTCTTTCCAAAGGGCGAGTTGGGCCCCACAGCATCTTGCTTCCAGCTCTTTGGGAAGCTAAGAAACAACTCGCTCTGCACAGCTGCTCTTACAGCCTAACCGGGAACATCTCTTCCAAAGGCCTGTGAAATGCAGTTTCTTTGCAGGCCTGATCTGGCTGAAGTAGGACTGCTGCTCTGGCGTGTGCTACATCGCCCTAGAGCTGCAAGGCTCAACGTGCAGGCTTGACTCTTCCAAAGGGCGAGTTGGGCCCCACAGCATCTTGCTTCCAGCTCTTTGGGCAGCTAAGAAACAACTCGCTCTGCACTGGTGTTCTTACAGCCTACAGGGAACGAGCTCTTCCAAAGGCCTGTGAAACGCAGTTTCTTCGCAGGCCTGATCTGGCTGAAGTAGGACTTCTGCTCTGCCGGTGTGCTACTTTGCCCTAGAGCTGAAAGGCACAACGTGCAGGCTTCTTTCCACAAGGGCGAGTTGGGTCCCACAGCATCTTGCTTCCAGCTCTTTGGGCAGCTAAGAAACAACTCGCTCTGCACAGTGCTCTTACAGCCTACCGGGAACATGTCTTCCAAAGGCCTGTGAAACGCAGTTTCTTTGCAGGCCTGATCTGGCTGAAGTAGGACTTCTGCTCTGCGGTGTGCTACTTTGCCCTAGAGCTGCAAGGCACAACGTGCAGGCTTCTTTCCCCAAAGGGCGAGATTGGGCCCCACAGCATCTAGCTTCCAGCTCTTTGGAGCAGCTAAGAAACAACTCGCTCTGCACAGTGCTCTTACAGCCTACCGGGAACATCTCTTCCAAAGGCCCGTGAAACGCAGTTTCTTTGAAGGCCTGATCTGGCTGATGTAGGACTTCTTGTCTTGGGTGTGCTACTTTGCCCTAGAGCTGAAAGGCACAACGTTCCGGCTTCTTTCCAAAAGGCGAGTTGGGCCCCACAGCATCCTGCTTCCAGCTCTTTGGGAAGCTAAGAAACAACTCGCTCTGCACAGTGCTCTTACAGCCTACCGGGAGACAATCTCTCCCAAAGACCTGTGAAACGCAGTTTCTTGGCAGGCCTGATCTGGCTGAAGTAGGACTTCTGCTCTCGGTGTGCTACTTTGCCCTAGAGCGGAAAGGCACAACGTGCAGGCTTCTTTCCAAAAGGGCGAGTTGGGCCCCTCAGCATCTTTCTTCCAGCTCTTTGGGAAGCTAAGAAGCAACTCTCTCTGCACAGTGCTCTTCACAGCCTACCGGGAGCATCTCTTCCAAAGGCCTGTGAAACGCAGTTTCTTAGCAGGCCTGATCTGGCAGAAGTGGGACCTCTGCTCTGGGTGTGCTACTTTGCCCTAGAGCTGAAAGGCACAACGTGCAGGCTTCTTTCCAAAGGGCGTGTTGGGCCCCACAGCATCTTGCTTCCAGCTCTTTGGGAAGCTAAGAAACAACTCGCTCTGCACAGTGCTCTTACAGCCTACCGGGAACATCTCTTCCAAAGGCCTGTGAAACGCAGTTTCTTTGCAGGCCTGATCTGGCTAGAGTAGGACTTCTGATCTGGGTGTGCTACTTTGCCCTAGAGCTGAAAGTGCACAACGTGACAGCTTTTTTCCAAAGGGCGAGTTGGGCCCCACAGCATCTTGCTTCCAGCTCTTTGGGAAGCTAAGAAACAACTCGCTCTGCACAGTGCTCTTACAGCCTACGGGAACATCTTTTACAAAGGCCTGTGAAACGCAGTTTCTTTGCAGGCCTGATCTGGCTGAAGTGGGACTTCTGCTCTGGGTGTGCCACATGGCCCTAGAGCTGAAAGGCACAACGTGCACGCTTCTTTCCAAAGGGAGAGTTGGGCCGCAGAGCATCTTGCTTCCAGCTCTTTTGGAAGCTAAGAAACAACTCGCTCTGCACAGTGCTCTTACAGCCTACCGGGAACATCTCTTACAAAGGCCTGTGAAATGCAGTTTCTTTGCAGGCTGATCTGGCTGAAGTAGGACTTCTGCTCTGGGGTCTGCTACATTGCCCTAGAGCTGAAAGGCACAACGTGCAGGCTTCTTTCCAAAGGGCGAGTTGGGCCCCACAGCATCTTGCTTCCAGCTCTTTGGGAAGCTAAGAAACAACTCGCTCTGCACAGTGCTCTTACAGCCTACCGGGAACATCTCTTCCAAAGGCCTGTGAAACGCAGTTTCTTTGCAGGCCTGATGTGGATGAGGTAGGACTTCTGCTCTGGGTGTGCTACTTTGCCCTAGAGCTGAAAGGCACAACGTGCAGGCTTCTTTCCAAAGGGCGAGTTGGGCCCCACAGCATCTTGCTTCCAGCTCTTTGGGAAGCTAAGAAACAACTCGCTCTGCACAGTGCTCTTACAGCCTACCGGGAACATCTCTTACAAATGCCTGTGAAACGCAGTTTCTTTGCAAGCCTGATCTGGCTGAAGTAGGACTTCTGCTCTGGGTGTCCTACATTGCCCTAGAGCTGAAAGGCACAACGTGCAGGCTTCTTTCCAAAGGGCGAGTTGGGCCCCAAACCATTTGCTTCCAGCTCTTTGGGAAGCTAAGAAACAACTCGCTCTGCATAGGGCTCTTACAGCCTACCGGGAACATGTCTTACAAAGGACTGTGAAACGCAGTTTCTTCCCAGCCCTGATCTGGCTGAAGTAGAACTTCTGCTATGCCGTGTGCAACATGGCCCTAGAGGTGCAAGGCACAAAGTCCTGCCTTGTTTCCCCAAAGGGGAGACTAGTACCTCAGCGTCCAGCTTCCAGCTCTTGGAGCAGCTAAGAAACAGCTTGCTGTGCACAGGGCTCTTCCAGCCTACCTGGAACATGTCTTACAAAGGCCTGTGAAACGCAGTTTCTTTGCAGGCCTGATCTGGCTGAAGTAGAACTTCTGCTCTGGGTGTGCTACATTGCCCTAGAGCTGAAAGGCACAACGTGGTGTCTCCTTTCCAAAGGCCGAGTTGGGCCCCACAGCATCTTGCTTCCAGCTCTTTGGGAAGCTAAGAAACAACTCGCTCTGCACAGTGCTCTTACAGCCTACCGGGAACATCTCTTCCAAAGGCCCGTGAAATGCAGTTTCTTTGAAGGCCTGATCTGGCTGATGTAGGACTTCTGCTCCGGGGTGTGCTACTTTGCCCTAGAGCTGAAAGGCACAACGTGCCGGCTTCTTTCCAAAGGGCGTGTTGGGCCCCACAGCATCTTGCTTCCAGCTCTCTGGGAAGCTAAGAAACAACTCGCTCTGCACAGTGCTCTTACAGCCTACCGGGAACATCTCTTCCAAAGGCCTGTGAAACGCAGTTTCTTTGCAGGCCTGATCTGGCTGAAGTAGGACTTCTGCTCTGGGTGTGCTACTTTGCCCTAGAGCTGAAAGGCACAACGTGCAGGCTACTTTCCAAAGGGCGAGTTGGGCCCCACAGCATCTTGCTTCCAGCTCTTTGGGAAGCTAAGAAACAACTCGCTCTGCACAGTGCTCTTACAGCCTACCGGGAGAATCTCTCCCAAAGGCCTGTCAAACGCAGTTTCTTGGCAGGCCTGATCTGGCTGAAGTAGGACTTCTGCTCTCGGAGTGCTACTTTGCCCTAGAGCTGAAAGGCACAACGTGCAGGCTTCTTTCCAAAGGGCGAGTTGGGCCCCTCAGCATCTTTCTTCCAGCTCTTTGGGAAGCTAAGAAACAACTCTCTCTGCACAGTGCTCTTACAGCCTACTGGGAGCATCTCTTCCAAAGGCCAGTGAAATGCAGTTTCTTTGCAGGCCTGATCTGGCTGAAGTGGGACTTCTGCTCTGGGTGTGCTACTTTGCCCTAGAGCTGCAAGGCACAACGTGCAGGCTTCTTTCAAAGGGCGAGTTGGGCCCCACAGCATCTTGCTTCCAGCTCTTTGGGAAGCTAAGAAACAACTCGCTCTGCACAGTGCTCTTACAGCCTACCGGGAACATCTCTTCCAAAGGCCTGTGAAACGCAGTTTCTTTGCAGGCCTGATCTGGCTGAAGTGGGACTTCTGCTCTGGGTGTGCTACTTTGCCCTAGAGCTGAAAAGGCACAACGTGCATTTTTCCTTCCAAAGGGCGAGTTGGGCCCCACAGCATCTTGCTTCCAGCTCTTTGGGAAGCTAAGAAACAACTCGCTCTGCACAGTGCTCTTACAGCCTACCGGGAACATCTCTTCCAAAGGCCTGTGAAACGCAGTTTCTTTGCAGGACTGATCTGGCTGAAGTGGAACTTCTGATCTGGGTGTGCCACATGGCCCTAGAGCGGAAAGGCACAACGTGCACGCTTCTTTCCAAAGGGCGAGTTGGGCCTCAGAGCATCTTGCTTCCAGCTGTTTGGGAAGCTAAGAAACAACTCGCTCTGCACAGTGCTCTTACAGCCTACCGGGAACATCTCTTCCAAAGGCCTGTGAAACGCAGTTTCTTTGCAGGCCTGATCTGGCTGAAGTAGAACTTCTGCTCTGGTTGGGCCACATGGCCCTAGAGCTGAAAGGCAGAACGTGCAGGCTTCTTTCCAAAGGGCGAGTTGGGATCCAGAGCATCTTGCTTCCAGCTCTTTGGGAAGCTAAGAAACAACTCGCTCTGCACAGTGCTTTTACAGCCTACCGGGAACATGACTTACAAAGGCCTGTGAAACGCAGTTTCTTTGCAGGCCTGATCTGGCTGAAGTAGAACTTCTGCTTGGGTGTGCCACATTGCCCTAGAGCTGAAAGGCACAACGTGCAGTCTTCTTTCCAAACGGCGAGTTGGGCCTCAGAGCATCTTGCTTCCAGCTCTTTGGGAAGCGAAGAAACAACTCGCTCTGCACAGTGCTCTTACAGCCTACCGGGAACATCTCTTCCAAAGGCCTGTGAAACGCAGTTTCTTTGCAGGCCTGATCTGGCTGAAGTAGAACTTCTGCTCTGGGTGTGCCACATGGCCCTAGAGCTGAAAGGCACAACGTGAAGGCTTCTTTCCAAAGGGCGTTTTGGGCCCCAAAGCCTCTTGCTTCCAGCTCTTTGGGAAGCTAAGAAACAACTCGCTCTGCACAGTGCTCTTACAGCCTACCGGGAACATCTCTTCCAAAGGCCTGTGAAACGCAGTTTCTTTGCAGGCCTGATCTCGCTGAGGTAGAACTGCTGCTATGCCGTGTCCCACATCGGCCTAGAGTTGCAAGGCTCAAAGTCCTGCCTTGACTCCTCAAGGGCAGACAGGCCCCTCAGCGTGTGGATTCCACCTCTTTGGGCAGCTAAGAAACAAGTTGCTCTGCAGTGGTGTTTTACAGCCTACAGGGAACGAGTCTTACAAAGGCCTGTGAAACGCAGTTTCTTCCCAGCCCTGATGTGGCTGAAGTAGAACTTCTGCTCTGCCGGGTCCTACATGGCGCTAGAGCTGCAAGGCACAAAGTCCTGCCTTGTTTCCACAAGGGTAGACAAGTCCCTCAGGTCCAGCATCCAGCTCTTTCGGCAGCTAAGAAACAACTCGCTCTGCACAGTGCTCTTACAGCCTACCGGGAACAACTCTTCCAAAGTCCTGTGAAACGCAGTTTCTTTGCAGGCCTGATCTGGCTGAAGTAGAACTTCTTCTCTGGGTGTGCTACGTTGCCCTGGAGCTGAAAGGCACAATCCGCAGGCTTCTTTCCAAAGGGCGAGTTGGGCCCCACAGCATCTTCCTTCCAGCTCTTTGGGAAGCTAAGAAACAACTGGCTCTGCAGTCCTCTCTTACAGCCAAACGGGAGCATCTCTTGCAAAGGCCTGAGAAATGCAGTTTCTTTGCAGGCCTTATCTCGCTGAGGTAGAAATGCTGCTATGCCATATCCTACTTCGGCCTAGAGTTGCAAGGCTCAAAGTCCTGCCTTGACTCCTCAAGGGCAGACAGGCCCCACAGCGTGGGGCTTCCACCTCTTTAGGCCGCAAAGAAACAACTTGCTCTGCACTGGTGTTTTACAGCCTACAGGGAACGAGTCTTACAAAGGCCTGTGAAACGCAGTTTATTCCCAGCTCTGATTTGGCTGAAGTAGAACTTCTGCTCTGCCGGGTCCTACATGGCGCTATAGCTGCAAGGCGCAAAGTCCTGCCTTGATTCCACAAGGGTAGACAAGTCCCTGAGGTCCAACATCCAGCTCTTTCGGCAGCTAAGAAACAACTCGCTCTGCATAGGGCTCTTACAGCCTACCGGGAACATGTCTTACAAAGGACTGTGAAACGCAGTTTCTTCCCAGCCCTGATCAGGCTGAAGTAGAACTTCTGCTCTGGGTGTGCCACATTGACCTAGAGCTCAAAGGCACAATGTGCAGGCTTCTTTCCAAAGGGCGAGTTGGGCCCCTCAGCATCTTGCTTCCAGCTCTTTGGGAAGCTAAGAAACAACTCTCTCTGCACAGTGCTCTTACAGCCTACCGGGAACATCTCTTCCAAAGGCCTGTGAAACGCAGTTTCTTTGCAGGCCTGATCTGGCTGAAGTAGGACTTCTGCTCTGGGTGTGCTACTTTGCCCTAGAGCTGAAAGGCACAACGTGCAGGCTTCTTTCCAAAGGGCGAGTTGGGCCCCACAGCATCCTGCTTCCAGCTCTTTGGGAAGCTAAGAAACAACTCGCTCTGCACAGTGCTCTTACAGCCTACCGGGAACATCTCTTCCAAAGGCCTGTGAAACGCAGTTTCTTTGCAGGCCTGATCTGGCTGAAGTAGTTCTACTGGTGTGGGTGTGCTACTTTGCCCTAGAGCGGAAAGGCACAACGTGCAGGCTTCTTTCCAAAGGGCGAGTTGGGCCCCTCAGCATCTTGCTTCCAGCTCTTTGGGAAGCTAAGAAACAACTCTCTCTGCACAGTGCTCTTACAGCCTACCGGGAGCATCTCTTCCAAAGGCCTGTGAAACGCAGTTTCTTTGCAGGCCTGATCTGGCTGAAGTGGGACTTCTGCTCTGGGTGTGCTACTTTGCCCTAGAGCTGAAAGGCACAACGTGCAGGCTTCTTTCCAAAGGGCGAGTTGGGCCCCTCAGCATCTTGCTTCCAGCTCTTTGGGAAGCTAAGAAACAACTCGCTCTGCACAGTGCTCTTACAGCCTACCGGGAGAATCTTTCCCAAAGGCCTGTCAAACGCAGTTTCTTGGCAGGCCTGATCTGGCTGAAGTAGGACTTTTGCTCTCGGTGTGCTACTTTGCCCTAGAGCGGAAAGGCACAACGTGCAGGCTTCTTTCCAAAGGGCGAGTTGGGCCCCTCAGCATCTTTCTTCCAGCTCTTTGGGAAGCTAAGAAACAACTCGCTCTGCACAGTGCTCTTACAGCCTACCGGGAACATCTCTTCCAAAGGCCTGTGAAACGCAGTTTCTTTGCAGGCCTGATCTGGCTGAAGTGGTTCTTCTGGTCTGGGTGTGCTACTTTGCCCTAGAGCTGAAAGGCACAACGTGCAGGCTTCTTTCCAAAGGGCGAGTTGGGCCCCACAGCATCTTGCTTCCAGTTCTTTGGGAAGCTAAGAAACAACTCGCTCTGCACAGTGCTCTTACAGCCTACCGGGAACATCTCTTCCAAAGGCCCGTGAAACGCAGTTTCTTTGAAGGCCTGATCTGGCTGATGTAGGACTTCTTGTCTGGGTGTGCTACTTTGCCCTAGAGCTGAAAGGCACAACGTGCAGGCTTCTTTCCAAAGGGCGTGTTGGGCCCCTCAGCATCTTTCTTCCACCTCTTTGGGCAGCTAAGAAACAACTCTCTCTGCACAGTGCTCTTACAGCCTACCGGGAGCATCTCTTCCAAAGGCCTGTGAAACGCAGTTTCTTCCCAGCCCTGATCTGGCTGAAGTGGAACTTCTGCTTTGGGTGTGCTACTTTGCCCTAGAGCTGAAAGGCACAACGTGCAGGCTTCTTTCCAAAGGGCGAGTTGGGCCCCACAGCATCTTGCTTCCAGCTCTTTGGGAAGCTAAGAAACAACTCGCTCTGCACAGTGCTCTTACAGCCTAGTGGGAACATCTCTTACAAAGGCCTGTGAAACGCAGTTTCTTTGCAAGCCTGATCTGGCTGAAGTAGGACTTCTGCTCTGGGTGTGCTACTTTGCCCTAGAGCTGAAAGGCACAACGTGCAGGCTTCTTTCCAAAGGGTGAGTTGGGCCCCACACCATTTGCTTCCAGCTCTTTGGGAAGCTAAGAAACAACTCGCTCTGCATAGGGCTCTTACAGCCTACCGGGAACATGTCTTACAAAGGTCTGTGAAACGCAGTTTCTTCCCAGCCCTGATCTGGCTGAAGTAGAACTTCTGCTCTGCCGTGTGCAACATCGCCCTAGAGATGCAAGGCACAAAGTCCTGCCTTGTTTCCCCAAAGGGGAGACTAGTACCTCAGCGTCCAGCTTCCAGCTCTTGGAGCAGATAAGAAACAGCTTGCTGTGCACAGGGCTCTTCCAGCCTACCTGGAACATGTCTTACAAAGGCCTGTGAAACGCAGTTTCTATGCAGGCCTGATCTGGCTGAAGTAGGACTTCTGCTCTGGGTGTGCTACTTTGCCCTAGAGCTGAAGGGCACAACGTGCAGGCTTCTTTCCAAAGGGCGAGTTGGGCCCCACAGCATCTTGCTTCCAGCTCTTTGGGAAGCTAAGAAACAACTCGCTCTGCAGAGCTCTCTTACAGCCAACCGGGAACATCTCTTGCAAAGGCCTGAGAAATGCAGTTTCTTTGCAGGCCTTATATCGCTGAGGTAGAACTGCTGCTATGCCGTGTCCTACATCGGCCTAGAGTTGCAAGGCTCAAAGTCCTGTCTTGACTCCTCAAGGGTAGATAGGCCCCACAGCGTGGGGCTTCCTCCTCTTTGGGCAGCTAAGAAACAACTCGCTCTGCTCTGGTGTTTTACAGCCTACAGGGAACGAGTCTTACAAAGGATTGTGAAACGCAGTTTCTTCCCAGCCCTGATCTGGCTGAAGTAGAAATTCTGCTCTGCCGGGTCCTACATGGCGCTAGAGCTGCAAGGCACAAAGTCCTGCCTTGATTCCACAAGGGTAGACAAGTCCCTCAGGTCCAGCATCCAGCTCTTTCGGCAGCTAAGAAACAACTCGCTCTGCATAGGGCTCTTACAGCCTACCGGGAACATGTCTTACAAAGGACTGTGAAACGCAGTTTCTTCCCAGCCCTGATCTGGCTGAAGTAGAACTTCTGCTATGCCGTGTGCAACATGGCCCTAGAGGTGCAAGGCACAAAGTCCTGCCTTGTTTCCCCAAAGGGGAGACTAGTACCTCAGCGTCCAGCTTCCAGCTCTTGGAGCAGCTAAGAAACAGCTTGCTGTGCACAGGGCTCTTCCAGCCTACCTGGAACATGTCTTACAAAGGCCTGTGAAACACAGTTTCTTTGCAGGCCTGATCTGGCTGAAGTAGAACTTCTGCTCTGGGTGTGCTACATTGCCCTAGAGCTGAAAGGCACAACGTGGTGTCTTCTTTCCAAAGGCCGAGTTGAGCCCCACAGCATCTTGCTTCCAGCTCTTTGGGAAGCTAAGAAACAACTTGCTCTGCACAGTGCTCTTACAGCCTACCGGGAACATCTCTTACAAAGGCCTGTGAAACGCAGTGTCTTTGCAGGCCTGATCTGGCTGAAGTAGGACTTCTGCTCTGGGTGTGCTACATTGCCCTAGAGCTGAAAGGCACAACGTGCAGTCTCCTTTCCAAAGGGCGAGTTGGGCCCCAAAGCATCTTGCTTCCAGCACTTTGGGAAGGTAAGAACCATCTCGCTCTGCAGACCTCTCTTACAGCCAACCGAGAACATCTCTTCCAAAGGCCTGAGAAATGCAGTTTCTTTGCAGGCCTTATCTCGCTGAGGTAGAACTGCTGCTATGCCCTGTCCTACATCGGCCTAGAGTTGCAAGGCTCAAAGTCCTGCCTTGACTCCTCAAGGGCAGACAGGACCCACAGCGTGGGGCTTCCACCTCTTTGGGCAGCTAAGAAACAACTTGCTCTGCACTGGTGTTTTACAGCCTACAGGGAACGAGTCTTACAAAGGCCTGTGAAACGCAGTTTCTTCCCAGCCCTGATGTGGCTGAAGTAGAACTTCTGCTCTGGGTGTGCTACATTGCCCTGGAGCTGAAAGGCACAACCCGCAGTCTTCTTTCCAAAGGGCGAGTTGGACCCCAAAGCATCTTGCTTTCAGCTCTTTGGGAAGCTAAGAAACAACTCGCTCTGACAGTGCTCTTACAGCCTAGGGAGAACATCTCTTACAAAGGCATGTGAACCGCAATTTCTATGCAGGCCTGATCTGGCTGAAGTAGAACTTCTGCTCTGGGTGTGCTACACTGCCCTAGAGCTGAAAGGCACAACGTGGGCTCCTTTCCAAAGGGCGAGTTGGGCCCCAAAGCATCTGCTTCCAGCTCTTTGGGAAGCTAAGAAACAACTCGCTCTGCACAGTGCTCTTACAGCCTACCGGGAACATCTCTTCCAAAGGCCTGTGAAACGCAGTTTCTTTGCAGGCCTGATCTGGCTGAAGTAGGACTTCTGCTCTGGGTGTGCTACTTTGCCCTAGAGCTGAAAGGCACAACGTGCAGGCTTCTTTCCAAAGGGCGAGTTGGGCCCCACAGCATCTTGCTTCCAGCTCTTTGGGAAGCTAAGAAACAACTCGCTCTGCACAGTGCTCTTACAGCCTACCGGGAACATCTCTTCCAAAGGCCTGTGAAACGCAGTTTCTTTGCAGGCCTGATCTGGCTGAAGTAGGACTTCTGCTCTGGGTGTGCTACTTTGCCCTAGAGCTGAAAGGCACAACGTGCAGGCTTCTTTCCAAAGGGCGAGTTGGGCCCCACAGCATCTTGCTTCCAGCTCTTTGGGAAGCTAAGAAACAACTCGCTCTGCACAGTGCTCTTACAGCCTACCGGGAGAATCCTTTCTTCCAAAGGCCTGTGAAACGCAGTTTCTTTGAGCAGAAACATGCTCTGCATCCAAAGGCCTGTGAAACGCAGTTTCTTTGCAGGCCTGATCTGGCTGAAGTAGGACTTCTGCTCTGGGTGTGCTACTTTGCCCTAGAGCTGAAAGGCACAACGTGGAGTCTCCTTTCCAAAGGCTGAGTTGGGCCCCAAAGCATCTTGCTTCCAGCTCTTTGGGAAGCTAAGAAACAACTCGCTCTGCACAGTGCTCTTACAGCCTACCGGGAACATCTCTTCCAAAGGCCTGTGAAACGCAGTGTCTTTGCAGGCCTGATCTGGCTGAAGTAGGACTTCTGCTCTGGGTGTGCTACATTGCCCTAGAGCTGAAAGGCACAACGTGCAGTCTCCTTTCCAAAGGGCGATTTGGGCCACAAAGCATCTTGCTTCCAGCTCTTTGGGAAGGTAAGAACCAACTCGCTCTGCAGACCTCTCTTACAGCCAACCGAGAACATCTCTTCCAAAGGCCTGAGAAATGCAGTTTCTTTGCAGGCCTTATCTCGCTGAGGTAGAACTGCTGCTATGCCCTGTCCTACATCGGCCTAGAGTTGCAAGGCTCAAAGTCCTGCCTTGACTCCTCAAGGGCAGACAGGACCCACAGCGTGGGGCTTCCACCTCTTTGGGCAGCTAAGAAACAACTTGCTCTGCACTGGTGTTTTACAGCCTACAGGGAACGAGTCTTACAAAGGCCTGTGAAAGGCAGTTTCTTCCCAGCCCTGATGTGGCTGAAGTAGAACTTCTGCTCTGGGTGTCCTACATTGGCCTGGAGCTGAAAGGCACAACGTGCAGGCTTCTTTCCAAATGCGAGTTGGGCCCCACAGCATCCTGCTTCCAGCTCTTTGGGAAGCTAAGAAACAACTCGCTCTGCACAGTGCTCTTACAGCCTACCGGGAACATCTCTTCCAAAGGCCCGTGAAACGCAGTTTCTTTGAAGGCCTGATCTGGCTGATGTAGGACTTCTTGTCTGGGTGTGCTACTTTGCCCTAGAGCTGAAAGGCACAACGTTCCGGCTTCTTTCCAAAGGGCGAGTTGGGCCCCACAGCATCCTGCTTCCAGCTCTTTGGGAAGCTAAGAAACAACTCGCTCTGCACAGTGCTCTTACAGCCTACCGGGAGAATCTCTCCCAAAGACCTGTGAAACGCAGTTTCTTGGCAGGCCTGATCTGGCTGAAGTAGGACTTCTGCTCTCGGTGTGCTACTTTGCCCTAGAGCGGAAAGGCACAACGTGCAGGCTTCTTTCCAAAGGGCGAGTTGGGCCCCTCAGCATCTTTCTTCCAGCTCTTTGGGAAGCTAAGAAACAACTCTCTCTGCACAGTGCTCTTACAGCCTACCGGGAGCATCTCTTCCAAAGGCCTGTGAAACGCAGTTTCTTAGCAGGCCTGATCTGGCAGAAGTGGGACCTCTGCTCTGGGTGTGCTACTTTGCCCTAGAGCTGAAAGGCACAACGTGCAGGCTTCTTTCCAAAGGGCGTGTTGGGCCCCACAGCATCTTGCTTCCAGCTCTTTGGGAAGCTAAGAAACAACTCGCTCTGCACAGTGCTCTTACAGCCTACCGGGAACATCTCTTCCAAAGGCCTGTGAAACGCAGTTTCTTTGCAGGCCTGATCTGGCTGAAGTAGGACTTCTGATCTGGGTGTGCTACTTTGCCCTAGAGCTGAAAGTGCACAACGTGCACGCTTCTTTCCAAAGGGCGAGTTGGGCCCCACAGCATCTTGCTTCCAGCTCTTTGGGAAGCTAAGAAACAACTCGCTCTGCACAGTGCTCTTACAGCCTACCGGGAACATCTCTTACAAAGGCCTGTGAAACGCAGTTTCTTTGCAGGCCTGATCTGGCTGAAGTGGAACTTCTGATCTGGGTGTGCCACATGGCCCTAGAGCTGAAAGGCACAACGTGCACGCTTCTTTCCAAAGGGAGAGTTGGGCCGCAGAGCATCTTGCTTCCAGCTCTTTTGGAAGCTAAGAAACAACTCGCTCTGCACAGTGCTCTTACAGCCTACCGGGAACATCTCTTACAAAGGCCTGTGAAATGCAGTTTCTTTGCAGGCCTGATCTGGCTGAAGTAGGACTTCTGCTCTGGGTGTGCTACATTGCCCTAGAGCTGAAAGGCACAACGTGCAGGCTTCTTTCCAAAGGGCGAGTTGGGCCCCACAGCATCTTGCTTCCAGCTCTTTGGGAAGCTAAGAAACAACTCGCTCTGCACAGTGCTCTTACAGCCTACCGGGAACATCTCTTACAAAGGCCTGTGAAACGCAGTTTCTTTGCAGGCCTGATCTTCCTGAAGTAGGACTTCTGCTCTGGGTGTTGTACATTGCCCTAGAGCTGCAAGGCAAAACGTGCAGGCTTCTTTCCAAACGGCGAGTTGGGCTCCAAAGCATCTTGCTTCCAGCTCTTTGGGAAGCTCAGAAACAACTCCCTCTGCATAGGGCTCTTCCAGACTCCCTGGAACATGTCTGACAAAGGCCTGTGAAACGCAGTTTCTTCCCAGGCCTGATCTCGCTGAAGTAGAACTTCTGCTCTGCCGTGTCCTACATGGGCCTAGAGCTGCAAGGCACAAAGTCCTGACTTGTGTCCTCACGGGCAGACAGGCCCCACAGCGTGGGACTCCCAGCTCTTTGGGCAGCTAAGAAACAACTTGCTTTGCAATGGTGTTTTGCAGCCTGCAGGGAACGAGTCTTACAAGGGCCTGTGAAACGCAGTTTCTTACCAGGCCTGATCTCGCTGAAGAAGAACTTCTGCTCCTCCGTGCCTACATGGGCCTAGAGCTGCAAGGAACAAAGTTCTGCCTTTTTTCTACAAGGGACACTAGTCCCTCAGCGTCCAGCTTCCAGCTCCTTGGGCAGATAAGAAACAACTTGCTCTGCACGGGGCTCTTTCATCCTACCTGGAACATGTCTTACAAAGGCCTGTGAAATGCAGATTCCTCTCAGGCGTGATCTGGCTGAAGTAGAACTTCCGCTCTGCCGTGTCCTACATGGGCCTAGAGCTGCAAGGCCCAAAGTCCTGCCTTGTTTCCACAAGGGGAGACAAGTCCCTCAGCGTCCAGCTTCCAGCTTTTTCGGCAGCTAAGAAACAACTTGCTCTGGATAGGGCTCTTACAGCCTACCGGGAGCACGTCTTACAAAGGCCTGTGAAAGTCAGTTTCTTCCCAGGGCTGATCTCGCTGAAGGAGAACTTCTGCACTGCCGTGTCCTACATGGGACTAGAGCTTCAAGGCACAAAGTCCTGCCTTGTTTTCCCAAGGGAAAACTGGTCCCTCAGTGTCAAGCTTCCAGCTTTTTGGGCAGCTGAGAAGCAACTTGCTCTGCACAGGTGTTTTACAGCCTACAGGGAACGAGTCTTACAAAGGCCTGTGAAACGCAGCTTCTTTGCAGGCATGAGCTGGCTGAAGTAGAACTTCTGCTCTGGGTGTGCTACATTGCCCTAGAGCTGAAAGGCTCAAAGTGATGTCTTCTTTCCAAAGGACGAGTTGGGCCGCAAAGCATCTTGCTTCCAGCTCTTGGGTAGCTAAGAAACAACTCGCTCTGCACAGTGCTCCTACAGCCTACCGGGAACATCTCTCCCAAAGGCCTGTGAAACGCAGTTTCTTTGCAGGCCTGATCTGGCTGAAGTAGGACTTCTGCACTGGGTGTGCTACTTTGCCCTAGAGCTGAAAGGCACAACGTGGAGGCTTCTTTCCAAAGGGCGAGTTGGGCCCCACAGCATCTTGCTTCCAGCTCTTTGGGAAGCTAAGAAACCACTCGCTCTGCACAGTGCTCTTACAGCCTACCGGGAACATCTCTTCCAAAGGCCTGTGAAACGCAGTTTCTTTGCAGGCCTGATCTGGCTGAAGTAGGACTTCTGCTCTGGGTGTGCTACATTGCCCTAGAGCTGAAAGGCACAACGTGCAGTCTTCTTTCAAAGGGCGAGTTGGGCCCCAAAGCATCTTGCTTCCAGCTCTTTGGGAAGCTAAGAAACAACTCGCTCTGCAGACCTCTCTTACAGCCAACCGGGAACATCTCTTGCAAAGGCCTGAGAAATGCAGTTTCTTTGCAGGCCTTATCTCGCTGAGGTAGAACTGCTGCTATGCCGTGTCCTACATCGGCCTAGAGTTGCAAGGCTCAAAGTCCTGGCTTGACTCCTCAAGGGCAGTCGGGACCCACAGCGTGGGGCTTCCACCTCTTTGGGCAGCTAAGAAATAACTCGCTCTGCACTGGTGTTTTACAGCCTACCGGGTACATGTCTTACAAAGGCCTGTGAAAGGCAGTTCTCCAGCCCTGATGTGGCTGAAGTGGAATTCTGCTCTGGGTGTGCTACATTGGCCTAGAGCTGAAAGGCACAACGTGCAGGCTTCGAAAGGGCGAGGTGGGCACCACAGCATCCTGCTTCCAGCTCTTTGGGAAGCTAGGGAACAACTCGCTCTGCACAGTGCCCCCCATCCTACCGGGAGCATCTCTTCCAAAGGCCCGTGAAACGCAGTTTCTTTGAAGGCCTGATCTGGCTGATGTGGGACTCTGGTCTAGGGTGTGCTACTCGCCCTAGAGCTGAAAGGCACAACGTTCAGGCCTCTTTCCAAAGGGCGAGGGGCCCCACAGCACTCCTGCTCCAGCTCTTTGGGAAGCTAAGAAACAACTCGCTCTGCACAGTGCTGTTACAGCCTACAGGAAAGAAGCTGCCCAAGGCCTGTGAAACGCAGTTCTGGCAGCCTGATCTGGCTGAAGTAGGACTTCTGCTCTCAGTGTGCTACATGGCGTGAGCGGAAAGGCGCAACGTGCAGCCTTCTTTCCAGAGGGAGAGATAAGCCCCAGGCATCTATCATCCAGCTCTGGGAAGCTGAGAAACAACTCGCTCTGCACAGTGCTCTTCAGCCTATCGGGAGCATTTCTTACAAAGGACTGTGAAATGCAGTTTCTTGCTGGCCTGATCTGGCTGAAGTAGGACCTCTGCTCTGGGTGTGCTACATTGACCCTAGAGCTGAAAGGCACAACGTGCAGGCTTCTTCCAAAGGGCGTGGTGGGACCCACGGCATCTGCTTCCAGCTCTTTGGGAAGCTCAGAAACAACTCGCTCTGCACAGTGCTCTTACAGCCTACCGGGAACATCTCTTACAAAGGCCTGTGAAACGGAGTTCTTTGCAGGCCTATCTGGCTGAAGTCAGGACTCTGCTTGGGTGTGCTACATTGCCCTAAGAGCTGAAAGGCACAGCGTCCACGCTCTTTCCAAAGGGCGAGGTGGCCCCACAGCATTCTTGCTTCCAGCTCTTTGGGAAGCTGAGAAACGACGCGCTCTGCACAGTGCTCTAACAGCCCAACGGAAACATTTTCCAAAGGCCTGTGAAACGCAGTTTCTTTGCAGGCCTGATCTGGCTGAAGTGGGACTTCTGCTCAGGGTGTGCCACATGGCCCTGAGAGCTGAAAGGCACAACGTCCACGCTTCTTTCCAAAGGGCGCGTTGGGCCGCAGAGCATCTTCTTCCAGCTCTTGTGGAAGCTAAGGGGACGTCTCGCTCTGCACAGAGCTCTTACAGCCTACCGGGAGCATCTCTTGCAAAGGCCTGTGAAATTGAGTTTCTTGCAGGCCTGATCTGGCTGAGGTAGACTTCTGCTCTGGGTGTCCTACTTCGGCCTAGAGTTGACAGGCTCAAAGTCCGGCTTCTTTCCAAAGGGCAGATAGGCCCACAGCGTGGGGGTTCACCTCTGGGTCGCTGAACAACTCGCTCTGCACGGTGCTCTTACAGCCTACCGGGAACGATCTCTTACAAAGGCCTGTGAAACGCAGTTTATTTGCAGCCTGATCTGGGGGCAGTAGGACTTCTGCTCTGGGTGTGCTACATTGCGCTAGAGCTGAAAGGCGCAACGTGCCGGCCTCTATTCAAAGGGCGAGTTGGGCCCCACAGCATCATGCTTCCAGCTCTTTGGGAAGCTAAGAAACAACTCGCTCTGCACAGTGCTCTTACAGCCTAACGGGAACATCTCTTACAAATGCCTGTGAAACGCAGTTTCTTGCAAGCCTGATCTGGCTGAAGTAGGACTTCTGCTCTGGGTGTGCTACATTCACCTGGAGCTGAAAGGCACAACGTGCAGGCTCTTTCAAAGGGCGAGGTGGGCCACAGAGCATTGCTTCCAGCTCTTTGGGCAGCTAAGAAACGACTCGCTCTGCATAGGGCGCTTCAGCCTACCGGGGCATCTCTTCCACAGGCCTGTGAAACGCAGTTTCTTCGCAGGCCTGATCTGGCTGAAGTTGGGCTTCTCTCTGCCGTGTGCACATGGCCCTAGGGTGCAAGGCACAACGTGCAGGCTCTTTCCAAGGGGAGAGCCTGGTCCACAGCACCCGGCTTCCAGCTCTTGGAGAAGTTAAGAACAACTTGCTGTGCACAGGGCTCTTCCAGCCTGACCGGGAACAGTCTTACAAAGGCCTGTGAAACGCAGTTTCTTTGCAGGCCTATCTCTGGCTGAAGTGGGACTTCTGCTCTGGGTGTGCTACATTGCCCTAGAATGAAAGGCACAACGTGGAGGCTCCTTTCCAAAGGCCAAGTTGGGCCGCACAGCATCTTGCTTCCAGCTCTTTGGGTAGCTTAGAATCTCCTTCTGCACAGTGCTCTTACAGCCTACCGGGAACATCTCTTCCAAAGGCCCGTGAAATGCAGTTTCTTTGAAGGCCTGATCTGGCTGATGTAGGACTTCTCGGGGTGTGCTACTTTGCCCTAGAGCTGAAAGGCACAACGTGCCGGCTTACTTCCAAAGGGCGTGTTGGGCCCCACAGCATCTTGCTTCCCAGCTCTCTGGGAAGCTAAGAAACAACTCGCTCTGCACAGTGCTCTTACAGCCTACCGGGAACATCTCTTCCAAAGGCCTGTGAAACGCAGTTTCTTTGCAGGCCTGATCTGGCTGAAGTTCAGGACTTCTGCTCTGGGTGTGCTACTTTGCCCTAGAGCTGAAAGGCACAACGTGCAGGCTACTTTCCAAAGGGCGAGTTGGGCCCCACAGCATCTTGCTTCCAGCTCTTTGGGAAGCTAAGAAACAACTCGCTCTGCACAGTGCTCTTACAGCCTACCGGGAGAATCTCTTCCCCAAAGGCCTGTCAAACGCAGTTTCTTGGCAGGCCTGATCTGGCTGAAGTAGGACTTCTGCTCTCGGAGTGCTACTTTGCCTGGAGGCTTGAAAGGCACAACGTGGGGTGTTTCCTTTCCAAAGGCTGAGTTGGGCCCCAAAGCATCTTGCTTCCAGCTCTTTGGGAAGCTAAGAAACAACTCGCTCTGCACAGTGCTCTTACAGCCTACAAAGGGAACATCTCTTCCAAAGGCCTGTGAAACGCAGTGTCTTTGCAGGCCTGATCTGGCTGAAGTAGGACTTCTGCTCTGGGTGTGCTACATTGCCCTAGAGCTGAAGGCAGCATTTGCAGTCTCCTTTCCAAAGGGCGATTTGGGCCACAAAGCATCTTGCTTCCAGCTCTTTGGGAAGGTAAGAACCAACTCGCTCTGCAGACCTCTCTTACAGCCAACCGAGAACATCTCTCCCAAAGGCCTGAGAAATGCAGTTTCTTTGCAGGCCTGATCTGGCTGAAGTAGGACTTCTGCTCTGGGTGTGCTACTTTGCCCTAGAGCTGAAAGGCACAACGTGCAGGCTTCTTTCCAAAGGGCGAGTTGGGCCCCACAGCATCTTGCTTCCAGCTCTTTGGGAAGCTAAGAAACAACTCGCTCTGCACAGTGCTCTTACAGCCTACCGGGAACATCTCTTCCAAAGGCCTGTGAAACGCAGTTTCTTTGCAGGCCTGATCTGGCTGAAGTAGGACTTCTGCTCTGGGTGTGCTACTTTGCCCTAGAGCTGAAAGGCACAACGTGCAGGCTTCTTTCCAAAGGGCGAGTTGGGCCCCACAGCATCTTGCTTCCAGCTCTTTGGGAAGCTAAGAAACAACTCGCTCTGCACAGTGCTCTTACAGCCTACCGGGAACATCTCTTCCAAAGGCCTGTGAAACGCAGTTTCTTTGCAGGCCTGATCTGGCTGAAGTAGGACTTCTGCTCTGGGTGTGCTACTTTGCCCTAGAGCTGAAAGGCACAACGTGCAGGCTTCTTTCCAAAGGGCGAGTTGGGCCCCACAGCATCTTGCTTCCAGCTCTTTGGGAAGCTAAGAAACAACTCGCTCTGCACAGTGCTCTTACAGCCTACCGGGAACATCTCTTCCAAAGGCCTGTGAAACGCAGTTTCTTTGCAGGCCTGATCTGGCTGAAGTAGGACTTCTGCTCTGGGTGTGCTACTTTGCCCTAGAGCTGAAAGGCACAACGTGCAGGCTTCTTTCCAAAGGGCGAGTTGGGCCCCACAGCATCTTGCTTCCAGCTCTTTGGGAAGCTAAGAAACAACTCGCTCTGCACAGTGCTCTTACAGCCTACCGGGAACATCTCTTCCAAAGGCCTGTGAAACGCAGTTTCTTTGCAGGCCTGATCTGGCTGAAGTAGGACTTCTGCTCTGGGTGTGCTACTTTGCCCTAGAGCTGAAAGGCACAACGTGCAGGCTTCTTTCCAAAGGGCGAGTTGGGCCCCACAGCATCTTGCTTCCAGCTCTTTGGGAAGCTAAGAAACAACTCGCTCTGCACAGTGCTCTTACAGCCTACCGGGAACATCTCTTCCAAAGGCCTGTGAAACGCAGTTTCTTTGCAGGCCTGATCTGGCTGAAAGAGGACTTCTGCTCTGGGTGTGCTACTTTGCCCTAGAGCTGAAAGGCACAACGTGCAGGCTTCTTTCCAAAGGGCGAGTTGGGCCCCACAGCATCTTGCTTCCAGCTCTTTGGGAAGCTAAGAAACAACTCGCTCTGCACAGTGCTCTTACAGCCTACCGGGAACATCTCTTCCAAAGGCCTGTGAAACGCAGTTTCTTTGCAGGCCTGATCTGGCTGAAGTAGGACTTCTGCTCTGGGTGTGCTACTTTGCCCTAGAGCTGAAAGGCACAACGTGCAGGCTTCTTTCCAAAGGGCGAGTTGGGCCCCACAGCATCTTGCTTCCAGCTCTTTGGGAAGCTAAGAAACAACTCGCTCTGCACAGTGCTCTTACAGCCTACCGGGAACATCTCTTCCAAAGGCCTGTGAAACGCAGTTTCTTTGCAGGCCTGATCTGGCTGAAGTAGGACTTCTGCTCTGGGTGTGCTACTTTGCCCTAGAGCTGAAAGGCACAACGTGCAGGCTTCTTTCCAAAGGGCGAGTTGGGCCCCACAGCATCTTGCTTCCAGCTCTTTGGGAAGCTAAGAAACAACTCGCTCTGCACAGTGCTCTTACAGCCTACCGGGAACATCTCTTCCAAAGGCCTGTGAAACGCAGTTTCTTTGCAGGCCTGATCTGGCTGAAGTAGGACTTCTGCTCTGGGTGTGCTACTTTGCCCTAGAGCTGAAAGGCACAACGTGCAGGCTTCTTTCCAAAGGGCGAGTTGGGCCCCACAGCATCTTGCTTCCAGCTCTTTGGGAAGCTAAGAAACAACTCGCTCTGCACAGTGCTCTTACAGCCTAGCTGGGAACATCTCTTCCAAAGGCCTGTGAAACGCAGTTTCTTTGCAGGCCTGATCTGGCTGAAGTAGGACTTCTGCTCTGGGTGTGCTACTTTGCCCTAGAGCTGAAAGGCACAACGTGCAGGCTTCTTTCCAAAGGGCGAGTTGGGCCCCACAGCATCTTGCTTCCAGCTCTTTGGGAAGCTAAGAAACAACTCGCTCTGCACAGTGCTCTTACAGCCTACCGGGAACATCTCCTTCCAAAGGCCTGTGAAACGCAGTTTCTTTGCAGGCCTGATCTGGCTGAAGTAGGACTTCTGCTCTGGGTGTGCTACTTTGCCCTAGAGCTGAAAGGCACAACGTGCAGGCTTCTTTCCAAAGGGCGAGTTGGGCCCCACAGCATCTTGCTTCCAGCTCTTTGGGAAGCTAAGAAACAACTCGCTCTGCACAGTGCTCTTACAGCCTAGTGGGAACATCTCTTCCAAAGGCCTGTGAAACGCAGTTTCTTTGCAGGCCTGATCTGGCTGAAGTAGGACTTCTGCTCTGGGTGTGCTACTTTGCCCTAGAGCTGAAAGGCACAACGTGCAGGCTTCTTTCCAAAGGGCGAGTTGGGCCCCACAGCATCTTGCTTCCAGCTCTTTGGGAAGCTAAGAAACAACTCGCTCTGCACAGTGCTCTTACAGCCTACCGGGAACATCTCTTCCAAAGGCCTGTGAAA
>NW_027228121.1:0-25913 GCF_037783145.1 Equus przewalskii
ACTGGGGCAGAGCACCTACTGGCAGGTCCAACCATGTCAGGATCAGGGGGACAAGGTCAGACGATGATAAACCAGGCAGAGTCCTGGGACACACAGGAGAAAGGGCCCTCAGTGTCCAGAGGTGCTCAACTCACTGTGGACCTACTGTGCGCCAGGAATATGCAGGCAGCCGAGAGCAGGAATGGTGGCCACCACCAGCATTTGGCAACAAGCCACTGAAGCTGTTTTAAGCCCTTTAGACATATTACCCATTTTTTTTCATTTTATGGATGAGTAAACTGAGGACAAAACTATTTGAGTGACTTGTCCAAAGTCGCAGAGCTGGTAGAGCCAGGCTGTGCACCAGGTTTCACACTGGGTGTCCTGAGCCACTAAGCTGTGCTCCTTCGTGTCTGTAAATGGGCATTTAGTTAGTGCCACCTCCCCCCATGTGGGAATAATCAAAAGAGACAATGCACATAAAACACACAGGGCAGAGGAAGGGCCTAACAAATGCTCCTCATTGTCATTGTCATTGCTACTGTTGTGTCATGTAATCATCCCACCTCTGCAATATCGCACTCATGAGCCCATTTTTAGAGAAGAGGCACCAGAGGTCCAGAGAGGTAAAGCAACTTGCTCCAGCCACACAGCAAATTAGGTAAAGATGACATTGCAGGTGACAGCGCAACTTGGCACATAGGTGCTCATTAAATATCCGGGGAAGGAAGAAAGCTTTGCAGCCATGAGCTCTAAGGCTCGGCTCCTCAAAGTGTGGTCCTTGGACCTCCACCATTGTGTCACCTGAGAGCTTGCAGGAAATGCAGAATCTCGTGCCCCCGCCTGGAATGCTGACTCAGAATTGCATCTAAGTAGAACCAGAGGAGAATTGTGCACACTCCTTCAAGTTTTAAGAAGTGTTGCTTTAAGACCCTTGAGTCCGGGTGCTGTGAGGGATGAGGAAGGGCAGCACCTTCACCCCTCTGGTTCTCAGAGTTTTTTTCAGTTACGAAATGAGAAATACCTACACCTCACAGGACTGTTCACATATATGGTTGTATGTCTATTGAACACTCATTGTGTGTCAGACCCTGAGGGCGCAGCTGTGAGCATATCAGACACTGTCCCTGCTGCTGAGGAGCTCACATCCACTGGAGAGACGGGCACCAGTCAAATAAATGACCAAGGACACATCAGGCAGTGATAAGCGATGGGCCTGGTGGAGGGGTCCTACCTTAGGCCAGGGGTCAGGGTGAGCAGAGGTCTGAGTGTACAGGAAGCCTCCAAAGGCAGGCGTGAGGTGGGACACCCAGGCTGTGTGAGAGGGCAAGTGGAGTCTTGTCCCTTTGACACTGGGGCTGAGAGCAATAACACACGAGCTTGTGCCATTGATCCTTGGGAAGACCAATGTGGACAGCAAAATCCAATCCCACATTAAAGCTATAAGTGAGTGTGGACCTTTCACTGGCCATAGCAAAGACTCAAACCCGGGCAGGCCTCTGCAGCCATCAGGATGGAAGGGTCTGGTGTCCTGGGGCTCCCCCATTCCTGAGACAGGTGACAGCAGGGGAAAGGAGGCCAGCGTGGCAGGCAGGGAGCCTCATGTGGGGATTTCTGTTCTGAGCCTGAGGAGGCTGGAGCATCCCCAATGATTTCTCATCCAACACTGGATGTGTAAGCTGCCAGATCACAGCAGCCTGGCTTATGGAATGTCCCCCAGCCAGTGGTGGAGCAGGGAGCCATGCACAGGAAGACAGAGACTGGTCCTTCTCCAGGGTCCCTCCACTTCACCCACAGCCAGGCAGGGGGCATGCATGTGTCACACCAGCAGTGGTCACTCTGTGAGTCTCCAGCTTCAGGCACTGCCTGTCACCCCTCTGAGCCTCAATCTCCACATCTGTAAAATGGGCCTGAGAAAAGCTCAGTGTTGAGTGACGTCAGCATCTAGGTGGAGTGAGTCATTCTCTTTGTCTCTCCCTTCTAAGTTACAACTGGCCAGACATCCAGTGACCCACAAAGGACTCCCTGCACAGTACTCCAGAACAGCTAAGTGATCCATGCATCTATACATCTGAAAGGTGGCTGACTGGGTCTCCTGGAGGAAGTGGACCAAGGAGGGCAGCTCCTTCCCTTTCTCCAGGAACAGCGAGCCAAAACTGGATGCTCACATCAGTGGGCACACCAGCGCCCACAGGCTTCAAGGGCAAACACAGCACTTGTGGCTTGGCCCATGCCCCCCAGTGGTGACAGGTGGTGCATACATCCTGAGGCTCCAGGACTCAGCAGAGCTGGAAACCCGGCCTCTCCACCTTTCTCTGCAGTGATGAGGTCTTCCCAGCAGGAGGGATGCAGAGACATCAAAAGCAACAAGACATCAGCAACCTCAGAGGCACAAGCAGCACAAAGAGGGCACTGATGTTGCTTCTAGCAGAGAGAGTGGAGGGTGGAAAGTGCAGGTTCTAAAATACAGCCAGAACAGCTCAGAACCAAAGCAACCACAGCCATGCTCAAATAAGAAAGATGGTTACTGACAAATGCACAGGCAGAGGACCAATTCATCAACACCATGAAGAAAATACAGCAAAACGGCAGAACAGAAGGAGAACAACAGCTCCTCAGAAAACAAAATTGAAGTCAAAGAAGATGATAATCTACCTCAAGAGAATTCAAAATAGCTCTCTTAAAGAAACTCAGTGAGTTACAAGAAAAGTGAGAAAGACAGTTCAATGAGCTTAGGAATAAAGTTAATGACCAGAAGGCATACTTCACCAAAGAGTTTGAAGATCCAAAAACAACCAAACAGAAATTCTGGATATGAAGAACACAATTATGAAAAAAGAATGATATAGAAAGCATAAAAAGTGGAGTAGAACTTATGGAGGCGAGAATCAGTGAGATCAAAGATAGAAACCTAGAAACGATCCAGGTGGAAAGGGAAAGAGAACTAAGATTTCTAAAAAATGAAGAAATACTTTCAGAAATACTGACTCAAATTGGAAAAGTAAAATCAGGATTATAGGTATCCTAGAGGAATAAGAGAAGGAGAAAAGAGCAGAGAGCATATTCAAAGAAATAATCACTGAGAACTTCCCACACCTGGGGAAACAACTGGACATACAAGCACATGAAGCCCATAGAACTCTTAATTTACATCAGCGCAAAAAGACGTTCTCCAAGGCATTTCATATTAAAACTGGCAAAAGTCAATGACAAAGAGAAAATATTAAGGGCAGCAAGAGAGAAGAAAATAACCTACCAAGGAACCCCCATCAGGCTTTCAGCAGATTTCTCAGCAGAAACCTTACAGGCAAGAGCAAAGTGGAATGATATATTCAAAATACAGAAAGACAGAAACTATCAGCCAAGAACACTCTATCCAGTGAAATTATGCTTCAGATAATATAGAGAAATAAAAGCTTCCCCAGACAAACAAAAACTGAGGGAGTTCATTGCCATGAGACCTGCCTTACAAGAAGTGAGGTAGGGAACCCTCCTACCTGAAGCAAAAAGGCAAAGGTTTACAAAGTTTGGAGCAAGGAGGTAAATAGACACAAAAAAATCAAAAAATTGCAGCTCTCTGTCGGAAGAGGTTAGACAATACTTAATTATAACATAAAGGATAAAGGGAAAGAAAGTATCAAAAATAAATATAACCACCTCATTTTGGTCACAAACTCGTAACACAAAAAGAATAATTTGTAACAACGAAATCATAGTAGTGAAGAGGAACAAGATGGAACCAGCTAGGCTGATGGAGATAAGAGGTGATCAGAAAATGGACTATCTCACCTATGAGGTCATTTATACGATCTTCATGGTAACCAGAAAACAGAAAATCAGAGCAGATTCACAAATCATAAATAAAGAGGAAACTGAGAAAAACATCACAGAAAACCACCAAACTGAAATGTCTGACAGGAATACAAGGGAAAATAAACAACGGAAATATAGAACAACCAGAAAAGAGATAAAATAGCAATATCAAGCCCTCATAATTCAAGAATCATTCTAAATGTAAATGGATTTCATACAATCAATCAAAAGACACAGAGTGGCTGGATGGATTAAAAAACAAGATCCAACAATATGATATCGTGAGGAAACAAATCTCAAATCTAAACACAAACATAGGCTCAGAGTGAAAGGATAGAAGATGCTGCTTGGGGTAAATGGCAAGCAAAAGAAAGCAACTGTTGCCATACTTACATCAGACAAAGCAGACTTCAAGATAAAAAAATAACAAGAGACAAAGATGGGCATTATATAATGATAAAAGGGAGATTTAACCAAGAAAATATAACACATTAATATATATACACCTAACACAGGAGCACCAAATTATACAGAAAATATTAACAGACCTAAAGGGAGAAATTCACAGCAACACAATAGTAGTAGGGATCCATTAACATCCCACTTATGTCAACGGATAGGTCACCCAGACAGAAAGTCAACAAGGAAACGGTGGCCTTAAGTGAAACACTAGACCAGAAAGACTTAATAGGTATGTACAGAACATTCCATCCCAAAACAGGAAAATATACGCTTTTCTCTAGTGTACACAGAACATTCCCAAGATAGATCTTACATTGGGAAATAAGGTGTGCCTCAATAAATTCAAGAAGATTGAAATCATAAAGTGTCTTTTCCAAACACAATGCTATGAAACTAGAAATCAACTACAAGAAGAATGCTGGAAAAGTCACAAATACGTAGAGACTAAGCAAGATGCTGCTGAACAAATGTTGGATCAATGAAGAAATCAAAAAAATTAAAAATACCTAGAGACAAGTGAAAATGAAAACACAACATACCAAAACTTAGGTGATGCAGCAAAAGTGGTACAAAGAGAGAAGTTTATAGCAATACAGGCCACCGTCAAGAAACAAGAAAAATCTCAAACATACCTAGAAGAACTAGAAAAAGAACAACAAATGAAGCCCAAAGTCAGTAGAAGGAAGGAAATAATAAAAATCAGAGCAGACACAGATGAAATACAGACTGAAAAAAACAATATAAAGGATTGATGAAACTAAGAGCTGGTTCTTTGAGATGACAAAAAAAAAAAAAATTGAAGAAGCCTTAGCAAGACTCCCTAATAAACAAAGAGAGAAGACTCAAATAAATAAAATCAGAAGCAAAGAGCAGAAATTACAATGGATACAACAGAAATACAAAGGATTATAAGAGAAAATATTATGAAAAGCTACATGCCAGCAAACTGGAAAAATGAAATGAATTGGGTAAATTCTTAGTGACATACAAACTCCCAAAGTTGAACCAAGAAGAAATAGACAACCTGAATAGACCAATCACCAGGAAAGAGATTGAAACAGTGATCAAAAGCCTCCAAAAAAATAAAAGTCCAGGACCAGACAGCTTCTCCAGTGAATTCCACCAAAACATTCAAACAAGATTTAACACCTATCCTACTCAAACAATTCCAAAAACGGAAGAGGAGAAGATACTTCCTAATTCATTTTATGAGACCAACATCACCCTTATACTAAACCAGACAAGGACAACACAAAAAAAATGAAAATTACAGGCCAATATAGCTGAGGAAAATAGTTGCAAAAATCCTCAATAAAATATTACTAAATTGAATACAATAATACGTTAAAGGGATCATACACCAAAATCAAGTGGGACTTTTTCCAGGGATGCAGGGATGGCTCCACATCCACAAATCATTCGATGTGATACACCACATCAACAAAAAGAAGAAGAAAAGTCATGTGATCATCTCAATAGATGTAGAGAAAGCATTTGACAAGATCAAACATCATTTATGATAAAAAAAAAAAACTCTCGATAAACTGGTACATTCTTCTCCAGTGAAGAAGGAACGTGCCTCAACATAATAAAGGCCATATATGAAAAACTCACAGCCAACATCATACTCAGTAGTGAAAAACTGAAAGCTGTTCTTCTAAGAGGAGGAACAAGGTAAGGATGCCCACTCTTGCCATTCTTTTTTTTTTTAATTTAACTTTTATTGAGTTAATGATAAGTTACAATCTTGTGAAATTTCAGTTGTACATTATTGTTTTTCAGTCGTGTTTTGAGTGCACCCCTTCACCCTTTGTGCCCACCCCCACCCCACCTTTCCCCCGGTAGCCACTAATCTGTTCTCTTTGTCTGCATTTTTAAACTCTTCATATGAGTGGAGTCATACAGATTGTCCTTTTCTATCTGGCTTATTTCACTTAACATAATTCCCTCAAGGGCCATCCATGTTGTTACAAATGGGACGATTTTGTTCTTTTTTGTGGCTGAGTAGTATTCCATTGTATACATATACCACAGCTTCTTTATCCAATCATCTGTTGATGGGCACTTCTGTTGCTTCCACGTCTTGGCTATTGTAAATAATGCTGCGATGAACATAGGGGTGCATAGGACTTTTGGAATTGCTGATTTCAAGTTCTTTGGATATATACCCAGTAGTGGGATGGCTGGGTCATAGGGTATTTCTATTTTTAACTTTTTGAGAAATCTCCATACTGTTTTCCCTTGTGGCTGCAGCAGTTTGCATTCCCACCAGCAGTGTATGAGGGTTCCTTTTTCTCCACAACCTCTACAACATTTGTCACTTTTTGTTTTGGATATTTTTACCATTCTAACAGGTGTAAGGTGTAATCTTAGTGTAGTGTTGCTTTGCACTTCCTTGATGAGCAGCGATGATGAGCATCTTTTCACGTGTCTATTGGCCATCCACATATCTTCTGTGGAGAAATGTCTGTTCATGTCTCCAGCCCA
Organism: Equus przewalskii; assembly: GCF_037783145.1. Taxonomy (NCBI): domain Eukaryota; kingdom Metazoa; phylum Chordata; class Mammalia; order Perissodactyla; family Equidae; genus Equus; species Equus przewalskii. Next base: position 6,742 of record NW_027228121.1, read on the forward strand.
TTTTTTGATCGGGTTGTTTGATTTTTTGTTGTTGAGTTGTGTGAGTTCTTTATATATCATGGATATTAAGCCTTTGTCGGATGTATGACTTGCAAATATTTTTTCCCAGTTAGTGGGTTTTTTTTTTTTGGCTTCAATCCTGTTTTCCTTTGTCTTGAAGAAGCTCTTTAATCTGATGAAGTCCCATTTGTTTATTCTTTCTATTGTTTCCCTTGTCTGAGAAGACAAGGTGTCCGAAAAGATCCTTTTAATACTGATGTCAAAGAGTGTACTGCCTACATTTTCTCCTAGAAACCTTATGGTTTCAGGTCTCAGATTTAGGTCTTTGATCCATTTTGAGTTTATTTTGGTGAATGGTGAAAAAGAATGGTCAATTTTCATTCTTTTACATGTGGCTTTCCAGTTTTCCCAGCACAATTTGTTGAAGAGACTTTCTTTTCTCCATTGTATGCCCTCAGCTCCTTTGTCGAAGATTAGCTGTCCATAGATGTGTGCTTTTATTCCTGGGCTTTCAATTCCGTTGCATTGATCTGTGCACCTGTTTTTGTACCAGTACCATGCTGTTTTGCTTACTGTAGCTTTGTAGTATGTTTTGAAGTTAAGGATTGTGATGCCACCAGCTTTGTTCTTTTTTCTCAGGATTGCTTTAGCAATTCGGGCTCTTTTGTTGCCCCATATGAATTTTAGGATTCTTTGTTCTATTTCTGTAAAGAATATCATTGGGATTCTGATTGGGACAGCATTGAATCTGTACATTGCTTTAGGTAGAACGGACATTTTAACTACGTTTATTCTTCCAATCGATGTGCATGGAATGTCTTTCCATCTCTTTATGTCCTCATCCATTTGTTGCAGAAAAGCCTAGTAATTTTCATTGTATAGGTCTTTCACTTCCTTAGTTAAATTCACCCAAAGGTATTTTATACTTTTTGCTGCAATTGTGAATGGTATTGTGTTCTTGAGTTCTTTTTTTGTTAGTTAAATACTATGTTAAATAAGAGTGTACTCTTGTTAAACAGTGTGCTATGTTAAATAAGAGTGGGTGATAGAGGGCATCCTTGTCTCGTTCATGTTTTCAGGGGGATGGCACTCAGTTTTTGCCCATTGAGCATGATGTTGGCTGTGGGTTTGCCATATATGGCATTTATTATGTTGAGGTAGTTTCCTTCTATGCCCATTTTGTTCAGAGTTTTTTCATAAATGGCTGTTGGATCTTGTCAAATGCTTTCTCTGCATCTATTGAGATGATCACGTGGTTTTTATTCCTCAGTTTGTTAATGTGGTGTATCACGTTGATTGATTTGTGGATGTTGAACCATCCCTGTGTCCCTGGTATGAATTGCACTTGATCATGATGTATGATCCTTTGATTAACTGCTGAATCCAGGTTGCCAAAATTTTGTTGAGAATTTTTGCATCTATGTTCATCAGCGATATTGGCCTGTAGTTCTCCTTTTTCGTGCTGTCCTTGTCAGGTTTTGGTATCAGCGTGATGTTGGCCTCATAGAATGTGTTAGGAAGTGTTCCATCCTCCCTAATTTTTTGGAATAGCTTGAAAAGGAGAGGTATTAAGTCCTCTCTGAAAGCTTGGTAGAATTCGCCAGGAAAGCCATCTGGTCCTGGGGTTTTATTCTTTGGTATGCTTTTGATTGCTGTTTCAATCTCTTTCCTTGTGATTGGTCTGTTCAAATGGTCTGCTTCTTCTTGACTGAGCTTTGGGAGATTGTAGGAGTCCAAGAATTTATCCATTTCCTCTAGGTTATCCATTTTGTTGGCATATAGTTTTTTGTAGTATTCTCTTATAATCCGTTGTATTTCTGAGGAGTCTGTTGTTATTTCTCCTCTTTCATTTCTGTTTTTGTTTATTTGAGCTTTCTCTCTTTTTTTCTTTTGTAAGTCTGGCTAGGGGTTTGTCAATTTTGTTTATCTTCTCAAAGAACCAGCTCTTTGTTTCATTCATCCTTTCTACTGCCTTTTTTGTTTCAATAACATTTATTTCTGCTCTGATTTTTATTATTTCTCTTCTTCTGCTGACTTTGGGCTTTGTTTGTTGTCCTTTGTCTAATTCAGTTAGGTGTAATTTGAGATTGCTTATTTGGGATTTTTCTTGTTTGTTAAGACGTGTCTGTATTGTGATGAATTTTCCTCTTAATACTGCTTTTGCTGTATCCCATATGAGTTGGTATGGCATGTTATCATTTTCATTTGTCTCCAGGTATTTTTTTTTTTCTTTAATTTCTTCAATGGTCCATTGCTTGTTCAATAGCATATTGTTTAGTGTCCACATCCTTGTGCCTTTCTCAACTTTTCTCTTGTAACTAATTTCTAGCTTTGTAGCAATATGATCAGAGAAGATGCTTGTTATTATTTCAATTTTTTTTTAATTTGTAGAGGCTTGCCTTGTTTCCCAACATATGATCTATCCTTGAAAATGTTCCATGCAGCACTTGAGAAGAACGTGTATTCTGCTGTTTTTGGATGAAGAGTTCTATATATGTCTATTAAGTCCAACAGTTTTAGCTTTTCGTTTGGCTCCACTGTTTCCTTGTTGATTTTCTGTCTGGATGATCTGTCCATTGATGTGAGTGGGGTGTTGAGGTCCCCTACTATTTTTGTGTTGTTTTTAACATCTTTCTTTAGGTCTTTTAATAGTTGCTTTATGAAATTTGGTGCTCCTGTGTTGGGTGCATAGATATTTATAAGCGTTATCACTTCTTGATGAAGTGTCCCTTTGATCACTATATATTGGCCCTGTGTGTCTCTCTTGACCTGTACAGGAGTACCATTTTTATCTTTTATATTGTATTTGTAATGTACCTCTTCTATGTTTAGCTGCACAAATACATACCATTAAGTTACAGCTGCCTAAAGTATTCAGAATAGTAACATACTGTACAGGTTTGTAGCCTAGGAGCAATACGTTATACCATATAATCTAGGTGTGTAGTAGGCAGTACCATCTAGGTTTGTGTAAGAACCCTCTGTGATGTTCACACAATGATGAGATCGCCTAATGATGCATTGCTCAGAATGTATCCTCTGAGACATATTCATATGCTCTCTTATAATTATACAATTAACTTGACCTGAATTTTGTGGTGTTTTTTCACTGTGGGTTTAAATTACCATCTGGGGTCAATTGCTTTCAGCATAAAGGACTTCCTTTAGTGTTTCTTGTAGGATGACTCTGCTAGCAACATATTCTCCCGGTTTTTAATCTTGGAATGTCTTTCATTTTCATTTTTGAAAGATAGCTTTGCAGGATATGAGTCTTTGTCTCTTTCTCTGACCTGACAGACTCTCCCAAGGGGCATGAGCAGGTTCATGAAGCCATAAAAACAAATACTTACAAAGGAATTACTTCTCCTGGGATTCTCAGATCATTGGCTTCTTTTTGGGCTGAGCTTGTTCTTTGTGGCTGACTACTCGCTTATTATCATCTCTGACTCTCACCTCCATGCACCCTTGGAATTCATCTTGTCCGACTTCTCCCTCGTGACATCTTTTCACCTCCACGAGGGTCCCCAAAATGTCAGAGAACATCCAGAAGGGTACAAAGCAATCACTCTTACAGATTGCCTCACCTGGATATCCTTTGCCATGGTTTCAGTGGGATGAGCAATTGACTCCTTGACTATGATTCATGTGTAGCCATCAATCTTGCCTCCGTTTATGACTTTATCAGCTTACAGTTCTGGATCCAGCTACTTTTATATCTTGGTTCATTACTCCTGTGTACTCTCTGCCTCATCACCTGATTTTGGTCTAGGTATCACTGCATACATACTAAGACCTTTCCCATTTCTTCAGCAACCTTGCCAAGGTCCCCATGGAAACCAAGACCTCCAGTGTTTACTGATTGCCCTTGTGTGTCTGTGAGTTCTGTGAATACTCTCAGAGAATACGGATTTGACAAGAGAATTTCTCTAGAATAGGCAGAATAAGAAAGCTGGGCTACTTCCTGGCTGTCCTTCAACATCACAGCTTCATTATTTCATTCATAAGAGGTTCTCTGAAGATCAGAAAGGTTATTTTGTGTGCGTACATGTGTTTTGATGCTAAGGAAAAAGAGATTCTCACATCCCCTTCTCCCAAAGGAGGAAAAATAAAAATTCTTGAATTGCCTGAGACAATAGTTTGGATTTGGAATCTCTGGAAATTTCAATCACCCATCACACCGCTTCCCACCTTCCTGGAATAAGACTCCCACATTCCTCGAGGGATAATTCCAGTCTCCAGAGCTCTAGCTCTCATGGCTGTTAATTTCCCCTCTGACAAAAAAGGGACTTTCTGATGCAACCCCGTCCCCCAGAGCCTCTACCCTCACACAGTTTTGTCAGTCATCCCAAAGGCCAAGGCAACATTCATTAGCTAAAGATGCTGGATTCCAGGGAGGTTTTACCGAGAAGGCGTCCCAGGAGGAGGAGAATGGAAGTGTGTGTAAAGGCCACGAGGGAGTCTCTCAGACCCTGACAAGTAGGGGTGAGAGTCTGGAACCCCCCTGCTTGTGGGGTTTTCTTGGGTCTAGGCATGATTAGAGAGGAGACACTGAAGGCAAGAAAGAGCCCCCAGACTTGATGATTTTACATTCATTTTCAAGATTCTGTGCAGTTTGAGTCTATGAAGGCATTTGGAGGGAAAGACAGATTGTGTATGCCTCTTAATCTTCCCCAGCTCTGAGGCGGACATCTGACCATTTGTTTTATCTCACTCGGTCAGCCCCTCACGAGCCGGAGCATGCCTGACCCTCAGGGGACGTCATCTATTTTGAAGTCCACGCTTGAACCTCCATAGCAGCTGCTGAGCTTGGAAGACCTGGAGCTCTGGCTGCTGCTGAGAGATTGGATTTAGGACCTGCTCCCTGGCACAGCCCAGACACACCTTCGGCTCTCCTTCCGGGGCAGACTAGATATCTGATGCTCTGAAGCAGTTTTCAGAGATCAAATCAGACTGGCCTGGAGAGCCAGAGCAGAAGCAGCCAACCCTCCATTCACTTGGCAGAACAGAGAGGACACATGACTAGGAATCAGTCAGGGTGTGTTTGACTCCCAGCTCTGCCAGTCAATCACGCTGTCACCTTAGACATGTCATCACACTAAGTATTTCTCTCTCAGATTTTATTCATACAGAAGGTGCTTATGAAGCCCTTGCTATGCACCTGGTGCTCTGTGGTTGCGAGTGAGGGCAGAATAGACAATAAAAGAGCAAGAGCTCTGAGAACTGGGTCTCAAGGACTCATTATTTGATTACCAAACTAGCAAAGAGATGAAAAGGCAGAATTACAGGGTAACTTGGATGGGCCAGAGGAACTTTTGCCTCTATGGCTCTTTCTTCTATAAAATATATATATATTATATATATATATAAATATATATATTATATAATATAATATAATATAAATAATATATTCCAATTTTATATATATCTCTTAATTGAATATAAAGAAATAAATATTTATCTCCAACTTATGAGATGCTAGAAAGGTTTTATTGGCTATGGAGAGTCAGATAACCCCAATGCCTCTTCTCTCATCTCTCGTTTCAGCAAAAGGCATCAGATCTGAAATGCAAAGAGCAACAGGAGAATATGAAAAGGAAGAGTTTTAAAAGTCAACTCTAAAAACTGGTTGTAGAGACTCTTCATCCTGAGGTGTAAAGGAGGTGATTTAAGACAAGGCGATAACCCACATGAAGCCAAGCCTTATCTGTGTCCAGCCCTGCTCGCCTGACTGGGGAAGGTGGGTTTAGTGCAGGGAACAGCCTTTTTCCTAAAATGTCCTGAAGGAAGAATGTGTGTGAAGCCCAAGGCCAACCATGACATAGGAATCCATTCCTACTGGAGAAGCTGCTTGCAGGAGATTCCAAAAGCCATTGAGGGGAATGTGCTGCTCTGTGGATGCATCAGTAGAAAGGGGACCACCTGGTAATTCTGGAAGAGAAGAGAAAGTCAGATAAAAGCAGTGCTGAGGGCCCAATAGAAGGAAGGAGGCCTTCAATGGCTAAGACATTAGGGAGATACCATATATTCTTCAGTGGTGGAAGATCTAAAGGTCCCAGGCCAGTGGCTTTGAGTTCACTTTGTGTTCCATACCAATCGACAGCTCTTGGAGGTAAACCAGAGTTGACCTGCATGGTATCTTCTCGAGGTGGAGACGGGGGGCTGTTGACCAACCAGCTGAAAGGACCAGCATGCCAGAGCCAGGTGAGTGACTGGGGGTACGCCAGGGCAAGGACATCCAAGGGGACCCTGGATCTGTGGCCGGTGCGGTGGCTTCTGCCCCAGGCCAGGCAGTAAGACAGTCATCAGACAGAGGAGATAAACACACCATGATTGGGGCAGAAAAGCCAATGGTTTCCTTAGGGAAGCAGGACCTGAACAATCCATTACTCTTTGTTGCAAGGTAGGATGTGAAGAGAAAAGCAGGGATTCTGGAGTTACACCAGCTGTGGTTTTAAATTGATTCTACCTCTTGTTTGCGGGGTGATCTTGGCTTGGTGTATTATTTTCCTGTGGCAGCTGACACAATGCACCGCTGACTGGATGGTCTAAGACAACTGAGATTTATTCTTCTGCAGTTCTGGAGGCCAGAAATCCGAAATCGAGGGGTTGGCAGCATGGATTCCTTCTGGGGGCTCTGAGGGGGAATCTGTCCCAGGCCTCTCTCCTGGATTCTGGTGGCTTCCGGCAATCTTTGTGCTCCTTGGCGTGTAGCTGGGTTGCTTCAATCTCTGCCTCCGTCTTCACACGTCATCTTCTCAACATCTCTGTGTGTCCTCTCCTCTGCTTATATGGGCACTGGTCATTGGATTTAGGGCACACCCTAAATCCATGATGATTTCATCTCCAGATCCTTAACTAAGTACATCCGCAAAGACCCTCTTTCCAATCAGGCCACACTCTGAGGCTGCAGTGGATGCACAGTTGGTGGCAGCACTATTCCCCCCAGTACAGTCAGCTGCTGCACTGCTTTAAACCTCAGTTCCTTCTCCATCCAAGGCAGATAATACCAACACCTACAGATAAGGACCACGTGAAAACAACGTGCCTGTGAAATACTCCAAATTATCCAGCCCAAGATGCCCATAGGGCCAAGGTCGAAAAGCCCTTCAACAAAACCCATCAGTCGCTCTCTGACCCTAGCATGGTGCCCGCTACATAGTGAAAGCTTAATAGGAATAAGCTCCCTTTTCTTCCCCTTACGAGGGGTGAGATATGGGTGAAAAGAAAGAACCAAGTACATCATGCACTTGACATTCCTGGACAAGGTCCAGAGGGAATATTTGGCTATGAGTTGGCCCAAAATGATAATGATTAAACAACAAACCCTTCTCTGTACAGAGACATGGAAACAATGCAATTGTCCAGGGATTTAAGTTGGCACTAGTTTTATGAATATCTCCTTTAAAATGCATCTGAAAATTCAGATTCACAGATTAATTTCCAGGGATGCATGGGGCATGAAGCTCATCTCTGCTGACAGACCAAGTCAGTGGATTCAAGGGAACTCCCGGAGGCTCCATTCAAGGTCAGAGAAGGGCCGATGAATTTCAGTTGAAGGGTTTCTCAATCTTGGAACCATTGAAATTTGGGGCCAGATAATTCTTTGTGGTGGGGCCATTTGTGCATTGTAGGGTATTTAGCAGCATCCCTGGTTGTTACCAACTAGATGCCAGGAATGCCCCCAATTGTGACAAGCAAAAATGTCTCCAGACATTGCCCATGTCCCCTGAGCAAGAAAAGGCAAAGTCACCTCTGGCTGAGAGCCTCTGCGTTAGAGTGAGAACAGGGGAATGGCCATTTCAGAAGAGCACAACTGAGAAGGAACTTGATGAATTTTTGCCGTGCAGCCGGACAAGTCTTATAATGTTGAAAAACCTCAACAAAATGGGCCAATATGTATTGAACAGTCTTGCTATCTACAGACACTGAGCTGAGCACCAGGCATCATTATCCTACCATACAAAGGGATTTTTTTTTGGCAAGTCTTCTCTCTTGTTTTATTTTAATGATTTTATTTTTTCTCCTCAATTTCCATACCCCTTCCCATCTCCATCATAGGAACCTTCTTTAACATGTTTGGTGTCTGCATTTGTTATATGTATATTACCTTACAAAATCTTCCATATAGTTTTGTGAACACTTTTTGTTGTTTTTTCTTCAGTTATTTTATTGAGGTCACAGTGGTTTATAACATTGTGTAATTTCAGGTGTACATTATTATTTATAAGCTACTGTATAAACTGCATCGTGCTATGCACCAATAGTCTACTTCTTATCCATTACCATGCATATGTGCCCCTTTACCTCTTTCGTCCACTGCCCCCCAACCACTTCGCCTCTGGTAACCACTAAACTGTTCTCTTTGTCCATCTGTTTGTTTATCACCACATATGATGGACTCATGCAATGTTTGTCTTTCTCTGTCTGGTTTATTTCACTTAACCTCATATCCTCAGGTTCCTCCCATGTTGTTGTAAATGGGACGATTTTGTCTTTTTTAATGGCTGAATGGTATTCCATTGTATATATATATATATATATACGCCACATCTTATTTATCCAATCAACTGTTGATGGACACATGGGTTGCTTCCATGTCTTGACTATTGTGAATAATGCTCCCACGAACATAGGGGTGCATAAATCTCTTTGAGTTGTTGATTTCATGTTCTTTGGATAAATATCCAGTAGTGGGCTAGCTAGATCATACAGTGTTTCTATTTTCAATTTTTTTGAGAAATCTCGAAACTGTTCTCTATTGCAACTGCCCCATTTTGCATTCCCACCAGTTCTGTGTGAGGGTTCCCTTTTCTCCACATGCTCTCCATCATTTGTTATTTTTTGTCTTGGTAATTATAGCCACTCTGTCAGGTGTAAGGTGATATTTTATTGTAGTTTTGCTTTACATTTCCCTAATAATCAGTGATGTTGAACATATTTTCATGTGCCTGTTGGTCATCTGTATGTCTTCTTTGGAAAAATATCTGTTCAGATCCTCTGCTCATTTTTTGATCAGGTTGTTTTGTTGTTGTTGTTGAGTTGTAGGAGTTCTTTATATATTTTGGAAATTAAAACCTCAGATATATGAGAAATATATGATTTTCTCCCTGTTAGTGAGCTGTCTTTTCACTTTGTTCCTGGCATCCTTTGCCTTGCAGAAGCTCTTTAGTCTGATGTAGTCCCATTTGTTCATTTTCTTTTGTTTGCCTTGCCTGAGTAGACATGGTATTCGAAAAGACGCTACTACGACTGATGTCAAAGACTGTACTGACTATATTTTCTTCTAGGAGTTTTACGGTTTCAGGTCTTACATTCAAGTCTTTAATCCATTTTGAATTAATTTTTGTGTATGGTATAAGGTAGTGGTCTACTTTCATTCTTTTGCATGTGGCAGTCCAGTTTTCCCAACACCATTTATTCAGGAGACTTTCCTTTCTCCATTGCATGTTCATGGCTCCCTTGTCGAAGATTAGCTGTTCATAGATGTGTTGTGTCACTTCTGGGCTTTCAGTTCTGTTCCGTTGATCTGTGTGTGCTTTTCTGCCAGTACCATGCTGTTTTGATTACATAGCTTTGCAGTATATTTTGAAGTGAGGAATTGTGATGACTCCAGCTTTGTTCTTTTTTCTCAGGATTGAGAAAATGTATCTTTTCTTGTTCCATACAAGTTTTAGGATTCCTTGTTCAATTTCCGTGAAGAATGTCATTGGGATTCTGATTTGGATTGCACTGACTGTAGATTGCTTTAGATAGTATGAACATTTTAACTATGTTTGTTCTTCCAACCGATGAGCATGGAATATCTTTCCATTTCTTTATGTCTTCCTCTATTTCTTTCAATAATGTCTTATAGCATTCAGTGTATAGATCTTTCACTTCCTTGGTTAAGTTTATTTCTAGATATTTTATTCTTTTTGTTGCAATTGTAAACAGGATTGTATTCTTGATTTCTTCTTCTGTTAGTTCCTGAATAGTGTATAGAAATGCAACTGATTTTTGTAAGTTGATTTTGTACCCTACAACTTTGCTGTAGTTGTTGATTATTTCTAATAGTTTTCTGGTGGATTCTTTAAGATTTTTCTATATAGAATCGTGTCATCAACAAACTGCAAGAGTCTCACTTCTTCTTTTCCAATTTGGATAACTTTTATATCTTTTTCTTGCCTAACTGCTCTGACCAAAATCTCCAGTACTATGCTGAATAAGAGTGGCAAGAGTGTGTACCTTTGTCTTGTTGCTGTTCTCAGAGGCATGGCTTTCAGTTTTTACCACTAAGTATGATATTGGCTGTGAGTTTCTCACATGTGGCCTTTATTATGTAGAGGTCCTTTCCTTCTATACCCATTTTATTGAGAGTTTTTTTATCACAAATGGATTGTGTATCTTGTCAAATGCTTTCTCTGCATCTACTGAGATGATCATGTGATTTTAGGATGTTGACCAATCCCTGAATCAACACTTGATCATGGAGTATGATCTTTTTAATGTATTGCTGTATTCAGTTTGACAATATTTGGGGGCTTTTTGCATCTATGTTCATCATCAATATTGGCCTGTTGCCTTCCTTCTTTTCATTGTGTTTGCCAGGTTTTGGTATCACAGTAATATTGGCCTCAGAGTGAGTTAGGTAGCATTCCATCTTCTCCAATTTTTTTGGAATAGTTTTAGAAGGATATGTATTAAATCTTCTTTGAATGTTTGGTAGGATTCTCCAAAGAAGTCATCAGGTCTTGGACTTTTGGTTTGGGGGAGGTTTTTTTGTTTTGTTTTGTTTTAAGAAGATTAGTCCTGAGCTAACATCCATGACCATCTTCCTCTACTTTATATGTGGGATGCCACCCAAGCATGGCTTGACAAGCAGTGCACAGGTCCACACCCAGGATGTGAACCAGCGAACCCCAGGCCACAGAAGTGGAATGTGCAAACTTAACCCCTGCACCACCAACCCAGCCCCATGGGAGGTTTTCATTACTGTTTCAGTCTCTTTATTCATGATTAGTCTATTCTGATTTTCTATTTCTTCTTGATTCAGTTTTGGGAGTTTATATGAATCTAAGAATTTATCCATTTCTCTTAGGTTGTCCAACTTGTTGAAATATAGTTTTTCACAGTATTCTTTTGTAATCCTTTGTGTTTCTCTTGTATCCATTGTAATATCTCTGCTTTCATTTCTAATTTTATTTCTTTGAGTCTTCTATCTTTTTTTCGTAGGGAGTCTGGCTGAGGTTTCATTTATTTGTGCTCTAATTTTTATTATTTCCCTCCTTCTGCTGACTTTGAGCTTTTGTTCTACTTTTTTGAGTTCTACTAGGTGTAGTTTAAAATTACTTATTTGAAACTTTTCTTGTTTGTTGAGGTTGGCCTGTGTTGCTATGAATTTCCCTCTTACTACCAGTTTTGGCACTTCTCATAAGAGTTGAGATGTTGTGTTTTCATTTTCATTTGTCTCCAGGCTTTTTTTGATTTCTCCTTTGATCTCCTCATTGATCCAATGGCTGTTCGGTACTATGTTGTTTAGCCTCCACATACTTGTGACTTTCTCAGATTTTTTCTTGTAGTTAATTTCTAGTTTCATAGCATTGTGGTCAGAAAAGATGCTTGATATGTATTCAATCTTCTTAAATTTATTGAGGCCTGCTTTGTTTCCCAACATATGATCTATGCTTAAGAATGTTCCATGCGCACTTGAGAAGAATTTGTATTCTGTTTTAGGGTGGAATGTTCTACATATATCTACTAAATCATTTAATTTAAATCCACTATATCCTTGTTGACTTTCTGTCTGGATGATCTATCCATTCACATAAGTGGGGTGTTGAGGTGCTGTGACTATTATTATATTGCTATTAATTTCTCCCTTTAGGTCGGTTATTAATTGCTGTACATGCTTTGGTGCTCCAGAGTTATGTGGATATATATTCATAAGTTTTATGTACTTTTGGTGGAATGTCCCTTTTATTATTATATAATGCCCTCTTTGCTTCTGTCTTTTTTTATCTTGAAGCTGGCTTTGTCTGATGTAAGTATGGCTACACCTGCTTTCTTTTGTTTGTCATTTGCTTGGAGCACCATCTTCCATCCCTTCACTCTGAGCCTCTGTTTGTCTTTAGAGCTGAGATGTGTTTCCTGGAGGCAGCATATTGTTGAGTCTTGTTGTTTAATCCATACAACCACTCTGTATCTTTTGATTGGAGAATTCAATCTATCTAAGTTTAGTGTGATTATTGACATATAAGTGCTTAATACTGCCATTATATCTCTTGTTTTCTGGTGGTTCTATATTTCCATTGTTTCTCTTGCCTTGTATTTCTGGCTACCATTTCAGTTTGGTGGTTTTCTATGATTATTTTCTCAGTTTTCTCTTTATGAATTGTGGCTATGCTCTGATTTGTTGTTTAGCTGTTACTGTGAGGTTTGTATAAAAGATCTCATAGATGGGATAGTCCATTTTCTGATAACCTTTTCTCTCTATTAGCCTAAGCAGATGTCATCTCATTTCTCTTCCCTTTCAGAGTTTTTATTGTCGCAAATTATCATTTGTTGTGCTGTGAGTTTGTGACTAAATTGAAGTGTTTATAGTTATTTTTGATGCTTTCCTTCTCTTTATCTTTTATGTTATAATTTAGAGTTGTCTAACATGTTCTGGTGGAAAGCTGCAATTTTCTGATTTTGTCTGTCTGTTTATCTCCCTGCTCAAATTTTTGTAGATCTTTGGCTTTTGTTTCAGGTAGGAAGGCTTCCTTCATTATTTCTTGCAAAGGAAGATCTAGTGGCAATGAACTCCCTCAGCTTTTGTTTATCTGGGAAAGCTTTTGTTTCTTCATTGTATCTGAAGGATAGTTTGCGGGATAGAGTATTCTTGGCTGATAGTTTTTGTCCTTCAGTATTTTTAATTTATCATTCCATTCTCTCCTAGACTGAAAGTTTTCTGTCAAGAAATCTGCTGAAAGCCTGATAGTGATTCCTTTGTAGATTATTTTCTTCTGCCCTGCTGTCCTTAATATTTTTTCTTTCTCATTGACTTCTGCCAGTTTTAATAGGATATGCCTTGGAGAAGGCCTTTTTGCATTGATGTAATTAGGAGTTCTATTGGCTTCATGTATTTGTAAGTCCAGTTCCTTCCCCAGGTTTGGGAATTTCTTGGCTATTATTTCTTTGAACAATCTTTCTGCTCTCTTCTCCCTCTCTTCATCTTCTGCAATACCTATAATCCTTATGCTGCTTCTCCTAATTGAGTCAGATATTTCTCAAAGAGCTCCTTCATTTTTTTGAAAATCTTGGTTCTCACTCCTTCTCCACCTGAAGCATTTCTACATTTCTGTGCTCTAAACCACTAGTTCTGTCCTCAATAAAATCAGCTCTATTTTTTTAAGGAGTCTAGATTATTTTTTATCTCTAATTTGATTCTTCCTATCCAGAATCTCTCTTTGGGTTTTTTTACTTCCAATCTCTTTGGTGAAGTATTTCTACTGCTCATTAATTTTATTCCTGAGTTCATTGAACTGTCTTTCTTATTTTTCTTATAACTCATTGAATTTCTTTATGAAACTATTTTAAATTCTCTGTCATTTATATTGTATATTTCTGTGACTTCAGGATTGGTTTCTGGAGACTTGTAATTTTCCTTCTGCTCTGGATTGTTACAGTACTTTTTCACGTTTGATGAACCAATCCTTTCCTGGCACATTTGTGATAGTATAAGGTTGCAGATTCCAATTGCTACCACTGAGGGGAAGCAGGAGCTATGTTTTCTGATCCCACACCATCTGCTGAAAGTTGTGCAGGTACAGTTTGTGCTCCTGCAGGCCAGGATGTTGTTCACATGGGTGTACAGGTCTGCACTCACCTACTCTTGCAGTCGCAATGGGTCACATTCCCACTGGCAGGGCTGCAATGACACAGTGGCTGCTCCCCGAGGCCAGGATGATGTTCATGCATGTTCACAGGGCTGCCACCACTTCTTCTTACAGTCATGCTGGGGCGCATGCCCACTGGCAGGTGGTACAGCACAGTGTACCCTCCTGTAGGTGAGGATAGTGTTCATGTGCAGTCTGGGCTGTCCCAACCTCCTGTTAGAGTAGCAACACCTGCTATGTGAGATCCTGAAACCTGGCTTGCTGCTGCTATCCTGGGGATCCAGTCCATCCACCTTCAGAAGTATAACTGTGTAGGTCTCTCAGGCATCCTGTTGTGCTGTGTGGGTATCCCCGATCAGTCATTGAATGTTCATTTAGTTTAATTTAGAGGGGCAGAGACAAAGGGAACAGCTCACTCTGCCATGTTGCTGATGTCACTCCTCTGGAAGGGGTTTTAGAAGTCATCCAGTCTGTCTTTTTTAATGTTTACCCTTCCTCTACCATAGGACCACTAGTTGTGAACTTAAATCAAGAAATTACCATGTGGTTGTCATTGTGCTAAGCTCTTGAATTCATTATCTCATTTAATGCTCATAGCTACTCCTGTGAAGAAGGTGTTATTTATCCCCATAGACAGATGAGAAACTGAGTCCCAGGAAGATTGAATAATGCACCTGAAGTCACAAAGTTAGGATGCAGCTGAGTTGGCATTCAAATCTTGCTGTAAGCCCAGAGTGTATTCTCTTAACTATATGCCAAACAATCCACACACACCATATTGCTTCTCCTTGAAATGACCTTTTTCTCTACCTGCCTAAAAAATGACCATAGCTGACTTTCAACACAGCACAAATGTCTCCTCTTCTGAAAATCATTTCCTACTGTCCTACCCCTACAGACAGACTTGGGCACTAGACCACATTGGAACCCCCAGCTCAATACACATGTCTTTGTTGCATCCCTTTTCATGCTGTCGTAAAGTGATTTGCTTATCTACTTGCACCCCAACCAAACTCTAAGTTCCTTGAGGGCAGCACTAAGAGCTCTTTGTGTTTCCACCCCACACATCATTGAATGAATACAACAAACACTACCTCATGAAGCTCTCATTCCATTTGGGGTAGATTTCACTCTTAAAGAATTCCATGTCAGCCAGAACCATAATTGGCCTGACTCCTTCCCACAGGTGAAATGAGATAGTTACGGCTTCCCTCTCCTTCTTATAACAGTTTGATTCTGAGAGCAGCTCTCACCGGTGCAGAGAGGCCTCCCTCAACCACTTCATCCAAAGATGGTTTCTCTAGTGACTTCCTATAGGATCTCCCTGCTTATTTCTTTGTATTTATTTCTAGTAAAAACTATTTGTTTTACTTGTTTCCTTGTTTCTTATATCTCTCATGAGAGCAGTGACCTTGTCCATCTTTTCCACCACTGTGTCCCTTATGCCTCCTTCAGTGACTGGCACTTAAGAGGAACTTAATTTTCTTTGAATGAATGAATAAATGAATAGTTGTGGACAGGATAATGAAGGACCTTGATGTGATGGGAAATCTGGATAGGCAGTCATTTAAGAAAGCCTTCAATGTCAGCTTTAGTGTGACATTGAAATGGGCAATACAGAGAGAGAGAGATGGAGAGAAGGCAGCAGTCAGCAGTTAGGTAAGGGAAAAACCCTTGGCCAAGTTTCATGATTACAGGAAATCAAGTCAGAGAAGCTGAAAGACATGCAGGGTAAGTGTGATCAATGATTTGGGCATCAGAGGGTCTTGAGTAGACACCCGCTCAACACTGACCCTTCTTGGTCTCTAAGTAGCTCACTTCCTTTGCACATCCGATAAAGCAGACCTCTTCTGGATCTTTCCAAGGTAGAACCCTCCTGGTCTCAAAAGGCTGGCTCCTCTATAATTCTCTATACACTTCTTTGTGCTTCCCCACTGATGATGGTGACAGATGCCACTTTGGCCCAGAAGTTCTCAGTGTTTGAGGTGATGTGTGTGAATAGTATTCCAGGGCAATTTGAGTTTCCCTGGAGGTCACATTGAAGGTAGGAAGGTCAAGTATCAGTATTTTTGGTTAGGTGGGGGCAGTCCCTCCGATCCTTCAGACATCATCCTTGTCCACTAATTGATACTGCCGATTTAATACTTAATACACATTAAGAAAAATATTCTCCACTCCCACCCTATGAAATCAAGCCTCAGAAAGAGGTCTGATATTCTGAATAACTTGTCCCCCACACCACACCCTTTTGTTTCCAACCTCATATGTCTCTTTATGGTATAGACACCTTGGGTCCACATCCTAAATGTCATCCCACCTATGACTCTTACCAGTCATTAGCCCTTCCTTTCTCTCATTCCAGAATTTGGAAATGATAATTTCCTCATGGTTTGGGACTTAATTTTTGATCCAGCCTCATCATCCCCGATCATCTTTGGCAATTCTCCAACTTCATATTCTAGTCTCTTCAGAATCCCACTTCTGCTTTCACCTCAAGGCCTCTAGCATGAGGTGTAGTCCAATATACCACTGGGGCTGACTTGCACTGTCTATCTTGGGGACAGGTGGTTTAACTGCAAGTGGTGGTGGATGGTGTTTGCCCGAAGGGTGAAAACATGACTTTTATTAATAAATGACAAATGCAGACATCAGTTTGCTGTTCCTCATCTCCCGACCAGAGCAGACATAATGAATCAATCATGGTACGTTTTCCCTACTGAACCTGAATGTGCTCAGCATGGTTCTCAAGAGACTCCAGGCAGCCATTATCAAACGACTGCAGTTCTCATTTGAGATGAACCTAACCCCCAGTGAGATTCCTTGCCAAATATCCAGTTCTTCTTGCAGATGAATGACACTTCCTAGAGGATGAAGGAATCAAATCAGTCTGTGACCTCGACTTCACTCTCATGGGACTCTTCAACCACTCAGGACCACATCTGGTCCTATTCTCCCTTGTGGTCACCATATTCACCGTGGGCCTTCTGGGTAACGCCATCCTGCTCTTCCTGGTCTGCACAGACTCCAGGCTCCACACCCCCATGTACTTCCTGCTCAGCCAACTCTCCCTGTTGGATGTTGGCTTTCCACTGGTCACCATCCCCAAGATGGCAGTCGACTTCCTGCAGGGAGAGAGTTCCATCTCCTTCAAAGGTTGTGGAGCTCAGATGTTCTTTCTGATGCTGATGGGTGTCTCTGAGGGTGTCGTGCTATCCCTCATGTCTTATGACCACTATTTTGCCGTGTGCCACCCCCTGCATTATCCCTTACTCATGAGACGTCAGGTCTGCCTGCTCATGATGGGCACCTCCTGGTTGTCAGGTGTGCTTGTGGCGTGCATCCAGACTTCCATCATCCTGCATTTCCCCTACTGTGCCTCACGCGCTGTGGACCACTTCTTCTGTGAACTGCCTGCCCTGCTGAAGCCCTCTTGCGCGGACACCTCAGCTTATGAGTTGGCGCTGTCCATCTCGGGGGTGCTGAGCTTGCTGCAGCCCCTGTCACTCATAGCCACCTCCTACAGCCAAGTGCTGGGGGCTATTCTGCGAATGCACTCAGCTGAGGCCCGACACAAGGCCTTCACCACCTGCTCCTCACACATCCTGTGGTGGGGCTCTTTTATGGGGCAGCTGTGTTCATGTAGATGGTGCCAGGTACCTACCAAAGCCCACAGCAAGACAATGTGATCTCCCTCTTCTACAGTCTTGTCACTCCAATACTCAAGCCCCTCATCTATGGCCTAAGATATCGAGAAATTTGAATGGCTCTGGTCAAGGTCCCTGGCAGAACTGGCTTCAGATCAAAGAGATGACCTCAAGGGGGATGCTGGGTTGTCGCAGGGACCCTCTCTTACAGTAGAAACCTCTTTTATTCACAGTACAGGTGAAAGATGTACTATAACCAGCTCCCTTTCTCTTCCCAGGTTCACTTCTTATCTTGTGGATTTATAGAAAGCGAACATAATGACCCCAATCACTTAAACAAAGCGAGGGGTGTTTTTTAGTCTTAAACAGAAGGAATTTTTTACTAGAAGAAGGCCAACCCAAAAGCAGAGATGAACCCCAGCTTCTAGATATTTTGGCCACCTATTAGAGCCCTTCCTTACACTCCATTCTTATACATTTCATCACAGTGAGCAATGAGTCTGGGATCCAAACCTTGAAATAAAGCAAGAAAAAGGATCCAGAGGCTGTTACTCTGACAGTGATGCTCAGAGAGTCCCTGACCCTGATGGTTCTTAGCTGTGTCTTTGTTTGAGTCATAGTTTTAGATTTTACAGAAATGGAAGTCTGTCACTCAAGATGACCCTAACTGGTCAGTCCAAGTATATGTTACTTTTGCTGCCTCACTTATTATAGAGCAGAGATGTAAGATGTTGAAACCCACTCTTAACTGAACGTCAGGGCTGTCTAAGATTAGATACTGCCATTTTTAAACTTCTATAATCATCACCAAAAGGCACAAGAGTTAAGATTACTCAATTAATGATTTCCAGGGAATGATGTATCCTAATTCTTTATCTTTCAGAGATAGTTCTAATGTTTCTTTGGATTAAGAATTAGAGCCATTTCTATCCATATGAAGGTTGAGTTTACATGTCATCCTAAGCATTTTGAATGTCAAGTGCCAATCTTTGCGTGGGAGTATTGTGCGTGTTGAAGAAAGGGGTTGTTGAGTGGGGAGTTTTATTTTTTTATTATTTTATTGAGGTCACATTGGATTATGCCATTGTGTGATTTCAGTTGCACATTATTATATATCAGTTTCTGTATAGACTGCATTGTGCTCAACACCAATGGTCTAGATTTTATCTGTCACCATACATATGTGTTTTTTTACTCCTTTCTCCCATCCCCCCCCCCACCCTCCTTCCTCTCTGGTAACCACTAATCTTGTCTCTTTATACAAGTGTTTGTTTATCTTCCACATATGAGTGCAATCATGCAATATTTGTCATTCTCTGTCTAGCTTATTTCAGTTATAATACCCTCAAGTTCCATCCATGTTGTTGGAAATGGGATGATTTTGACTTTTCTATGGCTCAGTAGTATTCCATTGTTTGTGTGTATACATATATATGTGTGTGTGGTATATCTTTATCTTCTTTATCCATTCATCAGTTGGTGGGCACTTGTGTTGCTTCCACGTCCTGGCTATTGTAAATAAAGTTGCAGTGAACATAGGGATGCATAAAACACTTTGTATTATTGATTTCATGTACCCAGTAGTGGGACAGCTGGATCATAAGATATTCCTATCTTTAATTTTTTGATACATCTCCATTCTGTTTTCTACAGTGGTTGCATCAGTTTGCAT
>NW_027228122.1:0-26880 GCF_037783145.1 Equus przewalskii
GCCAAGCCTGAACCACCTGCCAAGCACAACGGAACAACCTGCCAGACACGCCAAAATCACCTGCGTGTTATGCCAGAACCACTTGGAGGACTCTCTGGGATGACCTGCCGGGCATGCCGGAACCACCTCTCAGACGTGCCAGAACCATGTGGCGGACAGTCCGGAATCACCTGTTGGGCATGCGCAACCACCTCTGAGACGTACCAGAACCACATGCCGTGCAGGCTGGAACCACCTACCGGACAGACCGGAATCACCTTTCGGGCATGCCGGAACCACCTGTCAGATGTGCCAGAAACACGTGCCGGAGACGCCGGAAGCACCTGCCAAGCACGTTGGAACCACCTGCTCAACTCGCCTGAACCACCTGCCGGACATGCCAAAATCACCTGCCGACTATGCCAGAACCACTTGGCGAACACTCCGGAATCACTTGCCGGGCATGCAGGAACCACCTCTCAGACATGCCAGAACCCCGTGCCAATGACCCCGGAAGCACCAGCCGAGCACGCCGGAACCACCTGCTCGACTCGCCAGAACCACCTGCCGATCACGCAAAAATCACCTGCCGGCTACGCCACAACCAGTTGGTGAACACTTTGGAATCACCTGCCAGGCTTGCTGGAACCACCTGCCAGTCATGCCAAAATCACCTGCCAACTACGCCAGAACCGCTTGGCGGACACTGCGGAAACACCTGTCGGGCCGGCCGGAACCACATCTCAGACGTGCCAGAAACGTGTTCATGAGATGCTGGAACCACACCCCGAACAGACGGATACCACCTGCCAGAACCGCCTGAACCACCTGCTGAGCACGCCGGAACCACCTGCTCGACTCACCGGTACCACCTCCCTGACACGCCAAAATCACCTGCTGGGTATGCCAGAACCACTTGGCGGACACTCCGGAATCATCTGCCGGACATGCCGGAACCAGCTCTCAGACACACCAGAACCACGTGCCGGAGACGCCGGAAGCACCTGCCGAGCATGCCGGAGCCACCTGCTCGACTCGCCAGAAACACCTGCCGGACACGCCAAAATCACCTGCCGGGTATGCCAGAACCACCTGGCGGACACTACGGAACCACCTCCGCGTGCCGGAAGCACGTGCCGGAAGCCGTGCCAGACAGCCGCCACCTGCCGGACGCCGGAGCACCTGCCGAGTCGCCGGGCCAGTTCGACTCTGGCCATGCCGGAACCACCTGGGCAGTCGGAACCACCTGGGACACCCTCTCAGACGTACCAGAACCACCTGCCGGAGAAGCTGGAAACACGTCCTGGACAGACTGGAACCACGTGACGGCCATGCCTGAACCACCTGCCGAGCACGGCGGAACCACCTGCCGGACACGCCAAAATCACCTGCGGGCTACGCCAGAACCACTTGGACGACTCTCCGAAATGACCTGCCGGGCATGTTGGAACCACCTCTCAGACGTGCCAGAAGCACGTGGCGGACAGTCCGGAATCACCTGTTGGGCATACGCAACCACCTCTGAGACGTACCAGAACCACGTGCCGTGCACGCCGGTACCACCTACCGGACAGACCGGAATCAACTTTTGGGCATGCCGGAACCACCAGTCAGATGTGCCAGAAACACGTGCCGGAGACGCCGGAAGCACCTGCCGAGCACGTCGCAACCACCTGCTCAACTCGCCTGAACCACCTGCCGGACACGCCAAAATCACCTGCCCGCTACACCAGCACCACTTCGGGGACAAGCCGGAATCACGTGAGGGGCATGCCGGCACAGCCTCTCAGACTGAACCTCGTGCCGGACACGACGGAACCACCTGCCGGACAGACCGGAACCACCTGCCGGACACGCCGAACCACCGGCTCGACCCGCCGGAACGACCGCTGGACATGCAAAATCACCTGCCGGCTACGCCGGAAACACTTGGCGAACACTCCGGAATCACCTGCCGGGCATGCCGGAACCACCTCTCAGATATGCCAGAACCACGTGCCAATGACCCCGGAAGCACCTGCCGAGCACGCCGGAACCACCTGCTCGACTCGCCAGAACCACCTGCCGGACACGCAAAAATCACCTGCCGGCTACGCCACAACCAGTTGGGGAACACTTCGGAATCACCTGCCGGGCTTGCTGGAACCACCTGCCGGTCATGCCAAAATCACCTGCCAACTACGCCAGTACCACTTGGCGGACACTGTGGAAAGACCTGTCGGGCCGGCCGGAACCACATCTCAGACGTGCCAGAACCATGTGCATGAGATGCTGGAACCACACCCCGAACAGACGGAAAACACCTGCCAGACCCGTCTGAACAACCTGCCGAGCACGCCGGAGCCACCTGCTCGACTCGCCGGAACCACCTACCTGACATGCCCAAATCACCAGCCGGGTATGCCAGAACCACTTGGCGGACACTCCGGAATCATCTGCCGGACATGCCGGAACCAGCTCTCAGACACACCAGAACCACGTGCCGGAGACGCCGGAAGCACCTGCCGAGCATGCCGGAGCCACCTGCTCGACTCGCCAGAAACACCTGCCGGACACGCCAAAATCACCTGCCGGGTACGCCAGAACCACCTGGCGGCCACTCCGAAGAGCCTGCCTGTCGCGCATGCCGGAACCACCTCTACGTGCCGGAAGCACGTGCCGGACACGCCGGAATCACCTACCGGACAGACCGGTACCACCTGCCGAGCACGCCGGAGCCACCTGCTCGACTCGCCGGAACCACCTGCCGGACACGCCAAAACCACCTGCCGGGTTACGCCACGAGAACCACCTGGCCGAGCACTCCGAAATGACCTGCCGGGCATGCCGGATCCACGTCTCAGGCGTGCCAGAAGCACGTGGCGGACAGTCCGGAATCACCTGTTGGGCATT
The DNA here is from genome assembly GCF_037783145.1 of Equus przewalskii. Taxonomy (NCBI): domain Eukaryota; kingdom Metazoa; phylum Chordata; class Mammalia; order Perissodactyla; family Equidae; genus Equus; species Equus przewalskii. Next base: position 2,872 of record NW_027228122.1, read on the forward strand.
ACGCAACCACCTCTGACACGTACCAGAACCACGTGCCGTGCACGCCGGAACCACCTACCGGACAGACCGGAATCAACTTTTGGGCGTGCCGGAACCACCAGTCAGATGTGCCAGGAACACCGTGCCGGAGACGCCGGAAGCACCTGCCGAGCACGTCGCAACCACCTGCTCAACTCGCCTGAACCACCTGCCGGACACGCCAAAATCACCTGCCCGCTACTCCAGCACCACTTCGGGGACAAGCCGGAATCACGTGAGGGGCATGCCGGCACAGTCTCTCAGACTGAAGCTCGTGCCGGACACCACAGAACCACCGGCCGGACACGCTCCGGAACCACCGGCTCGACCCGCTGGAACGACCGCTGGACATGCAAAATCCACCTGCCGGCTACGCCGGAAACACCGTGGCGGACACTCCGGAATCACCTGCCGGGCATGCCGGAACCACCTCTCAGACGTGCCGGAAGCACGTGCCAGACACGCCGGAAACACCTATCGGACACACCGGAACCACCTGCCAAGAACGCCGGAGCCACCTGTTCGACTCGCTGGAACCACCTGCCGGACAGGCCAATATCAACTGCTGGCTATGCCAGAACCACCTGGGGGACAGTCGGGATCACCTGCCAGCCATGGCGGAACCACCTCTCAGACGTCACCAGAACCACCTGCCGGAGAAGCTGGAAACACGTCCTGGACAGACTGGAACCACGTGACGGCCATGCCTGAACCACCTGCCGAGCACGGCGGAACCACCTGCCGGACACGCGCACAATCACCTGCGGGCTACGCCAGAACCACATGGACGACTCTCCGAAATGACCTGCCGGGCATGTTGGAACCACCTCTCACGACGTGCCAGAAGCACGTGGCGGCACAGTCCGGAATCACCTGTTGCGGCATACGCAACCACCTCTGACACGTACCAGAACCACGTGCCGTGACGTCGGAACCACCTACCGGACAGACCGGAATCAACTTTTGGGCATGTCCGGGACCACCAGTCAGATGTGCCAGAAACACGTGCCGGAGACGCCGGAAGCACCTGCCGAGCACGTCGCAACCACCTGCTCAACTCGCCTGAACCACCTGCCGGACACGCCAAAATCACCTGCCCGCTACACCAGCACCACTTCGGGGACAAGTCGGAATCACGTGAGGGGCATGCCGGCACAGCCTCTCAGACTGAACCTCGTGCCGGACACCACAGAACCACCTGCCGGACAGACCGGAACCACCTGCCGGACACGCCGGAACCACCGGCTCGACCCGCCGGAACGACCGCTGGACATGCAAAATCACCTGCCGGCTACGTCGGAAACACTTGGCGAACACTCCGGAATCACCTGCCGGGCATGCCGGAACCACCTCTCAGACATGCCAGAACCCCGTGCCAATGACCCCGGAAGCACCTGCCGAGCACGCCGGAGCCGCCTGCTCGACTCGCCAGAACCACCTGCCGGACACGCAAAAATCACCTGCCGGCTACGCCACAACCAGTTGGGGAACACTCTCGGAATCACCTGCCGGGCTTGCTGGAACCACCTGCCAGTCATGCCAAAATCACCTGCGAACTGACGCCAGAACCGCTTGGCGGACACTGCGGAAACACCCGTCGGGCCGGCTGGAACCACATCTCAGACGTGCCAGAAACGTGTTCATGAGATGCTGGAACCACACCCCGAACAGACGGATACCACCTGCCAGAACCGCCTGAACCACCTGCTGAGCACGCCGGAACCACCTGCTCGACTCACCGGTACCACCTCCCTGACACGCCAAAATCACCTGCTGGGTATGCCAGAAGCACTTGGCGGACACTCCGGAATCATCTGCCGGACATGCCGGAACCAGCTCTCAGACACACCAGAACCACGTGCCGGAGACGCCGGAAGCACCTGCCGAGCATGCCGGAGCCACCTGGTCGACTCACCAGAAACACCTGCCGGACACGCCAAAATCACCTGCCGGGTATGCCAGAACCACCAGGCGGACACCCACGGATTCACCTGCCGCGCAGGCCGGAACCACCTGCTCGACTCGCCAGAAACACCTGCCGGACACGCCAAAATCACCTGCGGGCTACGCCAGAACCACTTGGACGACTCTCCGAAATGACCTGCCGGGCATGTTGGAGACCACGTCTCAGACGTGCCAGAAGCACGTGGCGGGCAGTCCGGAATCACCCGTTGGGCATCCGCAACCACCTCTGACACGTACCAGAACCACGTGCGCGTGCACGCCGGAACCACCTACCGGACAGACCGGAAATCAACTTGTGTGCGTGCCGGAACCACCAGTCAGGGATGCTGCCAGAAACACGTGCCGGAGACGCCCGGAAGCACCTGCCGAGCACGTCGCAACCACCTGCTCAACTTCGCCTGAACCACACCTGCCGGAACACGCCAAAATCACCTGCCCGCTACTCCAGCACCACTTCGGGGACAAGCCGGAATCACGTGAGGGGCATGCCGGCACAGTCTCTCAGACTGAAAACCTCGTGCCGGACACCACAGAGCCACCGGCCGGACACGCCGGAACCACCGGCTCGACCCGCCGGAACGACCGCTGGACATGCAAACTCACCTGCCGGCTACGCCGGAAACACTCGGCGAACACTCCGGAATCACCTCCCGGGCATGCCGGAACCACCTCTCAGACGTGCAGGAAGCACGTGCCAGACACGCCGGAAACATGGACACACCAACGCCTGCCCAAGAACGCCGGAGCCACCTGTTCGACTCACTCGAAGCCTGCCGGACAGGCCCAATATCAACTGCTGGCTATGCCAGAACCACCTGGGGGACACTCCGGGATCACCTGCCAGCCATCAGGAGCCACCCTCTCAGACGTACCAGAACCACCTGCCGGAGAAGCTGGAAACACGTCCTGGACAGACTGGAACCACCGCTGAGGCCATGCCTCGAACCACCTGCCGAGCACGGGCGGAACCACCTGCCGGACACGCCAAAATCACCTGCGGGCTACGCCAGAACCACTTGGACCACTCTCCGAAATGACCTGCCGGGCATGTTGGAACCACCTCTCAGACGTGCAAACCAGTGAGCGAGTAGTCCGGAATCACCTGTTGGGCATCCAACCACCTCTGACACGTACCAGAACCACGTGCCGTGCACGCCGGAACCACCTAACGGACAAACCGCGAATCAAGTTTGGGCATGCCGGAACCACCAGTCAGGGATGTTCCAAACCCGTGCCGGAGACGCCGGAAGCACCTGCCGAGCACGTCGCAACCACCTGCTCAACTCGCCTGAACCACCTGCCGGACACGCCAAAATCACCTGCCCGCTACACCAGCACCACTTCGGGGACAAGCCGGATACACGTGAGGGGCATGCCGGCACAGCCTCTCAGACTGAACCTCGTGCCGGACACGACGGAACCACCTGCCGGACAGACCGGAACCACCTGCCGGACACGCCGAACCCGTCGACCAGCCGAACGACGCTGGACATGCAAAATCACCTGCCGGCTACGCCGGAAACACTTGGCGAACACTCCGGAATCACTTGCCGGGCATGCAGGAACCACCTCTCAGACATGCCAGAACCCCGTGCCAATGACCCCGGAAGCACCAGCCGAGCACGCCGGAACCACCTGCTCGACTCGCCAGAACCACCTGCCGATCACGCAAAAATCACCTGCCGGCTACGCCACAACCAGTTGGTGAACACTTTGGAATCACCTGCCAGGCTTGCTGGAACCACCTGCCGGTCATGCCAAAATCACCTGCCAACTACGCCAGAACCGCTTGGCGGACACTGCGGAAACACCTGTCGGGCCGGCTGGAACCACATCTCAGACGTGCCAGAAACGTGTTCATGAGATGCTGGAACCACACCCCGAACAGACGGATACCACCTGCCAGAACCGCCTGAACCACCTGCTGAGCACGCCGGAACCACCTGCTCGACTCACCGGTACCACCTCCCTGACACGCCAAAATCACCTGCTGGGTATGCCAGAACCACTTGGCGGACACTCCGGAATCATCTGCCGGACATGCCGGAACCAGCTCTCAGACACACCAGAACCACGTGCCGGAGACGCCGGAAGCACCTGCCGAGCATGCCGGAGCCACCTGCTCGACTCGCCAGAAACACCTGCCGGACACGCCAAAATCACCTGCCGGGTATGCCAGAACCACCTGGCGGACACTCCGGAATCACCTGCCGCGCATGCCGGAACCACCTCTCAGACGTGCCGGAAGCACGTGCCGGACACGCCGGAATCACCTACCGGACAGACCGGAACCACCTGCCGAGCACGCCGGAGCCACCTGTTCGACTCGCTGGAACCACCTGCCGGACAGGCCAATATCAACTGCTGGCTATGCCAGAACCACCTGGGGGACAGTCCGGGATCACCTGCCAGCCATGGCGGAACCACCTCTCAGACGTACCAGAACCACCTGCCGGAGAAGCTGGAAACACGTCCTGGACAGACTGGAACCACGTGACGGCCATGCCTGAACCACCTGCCGAGCACGGCGGAACCACCTGCCGGACACGCCAAAATCACCTGCGGGCTACGCCAGAACCACTTGGACGACTCTCCGAAATGACCTGCCGGGCATGTTGGAACCACCTCTCAGACGTGCCAGAAGCACGTGGCGGACAGTCCGGAATCACCTGTTGGGCATACGCAACCACCTCTGACACGTACCAGAACCACATGCCGTGCACGCCGGAACCACCTACCGGACAGACCAGGAATCAACTTTCTGGGCATGCCGGAACCACCAGTCAGATGTGCCAGAAACACGTGCCGGAGACGCCGGAAGCACCTGCCGAGCACGTCGCAACCACCTGCTCAACTCGCCTGAACCACCTGCCGGACACGCCAAAATCACCTGCCCGCTACACCAGCACCACTTCGGGGACAAGCCGGAATCACGTGAGGGGCATGCCGGCACAGCCTCTCAGACTGAACCTCGTGCCGGACACGCACGGAACCACTGCCGGACAGACCGGAACCACCTGCCGGACACGCCGGAACCACCGGCTCGACCCGCCGGAACGACCGCTGGACATGCAAAATCACCTGCAGGCTACGCCGGAAACACTTGGCGAACACTCCGGAATCACCTGCCGGGCATGCTGGAACCACCTCTCAGATATGCCAGAACCACGTGCCAATGACCCCGGAAGCACCTGCCGAGCACGCCGGAACCACCTGCTCGACTCGCCCAGAACCACCTGCCGGACACGTAAACACCGCCGGCTACGCCACAACCAGTTGGGAAGCACTCGGAATCACCTGCCGGGCTTGCTGGAACCACCTGCCGGTCATGCCAAAATCACCTGCCAACTACGCCAGTACCACCTGGCGGACACTGTGGAAACACCTGTCGGGCCGTCCGGAACCACATCTCAGACGTGCCAGAACCATGTGCATGAGATGCTGGAACCACACCCCGAACAGACGGAAATCACCTGCCAGACCCGCTGAACAACCTGCCGAGCACGCCGGAGCCACCTGCTCGACTCGCCGGAACCACCTGCCGGACATGCCAAAATCACCTGCCAGCTACACCAGCACCACATCGGGGACAAGCCGGAATCACGTGAGGGGCATGCCGGCACAGCCTCTCAGACTGAACCTCGTGCCGGACACCACAGAACCACCTGCCGGACAGACCGGAACCACCTGCCGGACACGCCGGAACCACCGGCTCGACCCGCCGGAACGACCGCTGGACATGCAAAATCACCTGCCGGCTACGCCGGAAACACTTGGCGAACACTCCGGAATCACTTGCCGGGCATGCAGGAACCACCTCTCAGACATGCCAGAACCCCGTGCCAATGACCCCGGAAGCACCAGCCGAGCACGCCGGAACCACCTGCTCGACTCGCCAGAACCACCTGCCGGACACGCAAAAATCACCTGCCGGCTACGCCACAACCAGTTGGGGAACACTTCGGAATCACCTGCCGGGCTTGCTGGAACCACCTGCCGGTCATGCCAAAATCACCTGCCAACTACGCCAGTACCAGTTGGCGGACACTGTGGAAACACCTGTCGGGCCGGCCGGAACCACATCTCAGACGTGCCAGAACCATGTGCATGAGATGCTGGAACCACACCCCGAACAGACGGAAAACACCTGCCAGACCCGTCTGAACAACCTGCCGAGCACGCCGGAGCCACCTGCTCGACTCGCCGGAACCACCTACCTGACATGCCCAAATCACCAGCCGGGTATGCCAGAACCACTTGGCGGACACTCCGGGATCATCTGCCGGACATGCCGGAACCAGCTCTCACACACACCAGAACCACGTGCCGGAGACGCCGGAAGCACCTGCCGAGCATGCCGGAGCCACCTGCTCGACCCGCCAGAAACACCTCCCGGACACGCCAAAATCACCTGCCGGGTACGCCAGAACCACCTGGCGGACACTCCGAAATCACCTGTCGCGCATGCCGGAACCACCTCTCAGACGTGCCGGAAGCACGTGCCGGACACGCCGGAATCACCTACCGGACAGACCGGAACCACCTGCCGAGCACGCCGGAGCCACCTGTTCGACTCGCTGGAACCACCTGCCGGACAGGCCAATATCAACTGCTGGCTATGCCAGAACCACCTGCGGGACGGTCCGGAATCACCTGCCAGCCATGGCGGAACCACCTCTCAGACGTACCAGAACCACCTGCCGGAGAAGCTGGAAACACGTCCTGGACAGTCTGGAACCACCTGCCGGCCAAGCCTGAACCACCTGCCGAGCACAACGGAACAACCTGCCAGACACGCCAAAATCACCTGCGTGTTATGCCAGAACCACTTGGAGGACTCTCTGTGATGACCTGCCGGGCATGCCGGAACCACCTCTCAGACGTGCCAGAACCATGTGGCGGACAGTCCGGAATCACCTGTTGGGCATGCGCAACCACCTCTGAGACGTACCAGAACCACATGCCGTGCAGGCTGGAACCACCTACCGGACAGACCGGAATCACCTTTCGGGCATGCCGGAACCACCTGTCAGATGTGCCAGAAACACGTGCCGGAGACGCCGGAAGCACCTGCCGAGCACGTTGGAACCACCTGCTCAACTCGCCTGAACCACCTGCCGGACATGCCAAAATCACCTGCCGACTACGCCAGAACCACTTGGCGAACACTCCGGAATCACCTGCCGGGCATGCAGGAACCACCTCTCAGATATGCCAGAACCACGTGCCAATGACCCCGGAAGCACCAGCCGAGCACGCCGGAACCACCTGCTCGACTCGCCAGAACCACCTGCCGGTCACGCAAAAATCACCTGCCGGCTACGCCACAACCAGTTGGGGAACACTTTGGAATCACCTGCCGGGCTTGCTGGAACCACCTGCCGGTCATGCCAAAATCACCTGCCAACTACGCCAGTACCACTTGGCGGACACTGTGGAAACACCTGTCGGGCCGGCTGGAACCACATCTCAGACGTGCCAGAAACGTGTTCATGAGATGCTGGAACCACACCCCGAACAGACGGATACCACCTGCCAGAACCGTCTGAACCACCTGCCGAGCACGCCGGAGCCACCTGCTCGACTCGCCGGTACCACCTACCTGACATGCCAAAATCACCAGCCGGGTATGCCAGAACCACTTGGCGGACACTCCGGAATCATCTGCCGGACATGCCGGAACCAGCTCTCAGACACACCAGAACCACGTGCCGGAGACGCCGGAAGCACCTGCCGTGCATGCCGGAGCCACCTGCTCGACTCTCCAGAAACACCTGCCGGACACGCCAAAATCACCTGCCGGGTATGCCAGAACCACCTGGCGGACACTCCGAAATCACCTGTCGCGCATGCCGGAAACACCTCTCAGACGTGCCGGAAGCACGTGCCGGACACGCCGGAATCACCTACCGGACAGACCGGAACCACCTGCCGAGCACGCCGGAGCCACCTGTTCGACTCGCTGGAACCACCTGCCGGACAGTCCAATATCAACTGCTGGCTATGCCAGAACCACCTGGGGGACAGTCCGGGATCACCTGCCAGCCATGGCGGAACCACCTCTCAGACGTACCAGCACCACCTGCCGGAGAAGCTGGAAACACGTCCTGGACAGACTGGAACCACGTGACGGCCATGCCTGAACCACCTGCCGAGCACGGCGGAACCACCTGCCGGACACGCCAAAATCACCTGCGGGCTACGCCAGAACCACTTGGACGACTCTCCAAAATGACCTGCCGGGCATGTTGGAACCACCTCTCAGACGTGCCAGAAGCACGTGGCGGACAGTCCGGAATCACCTGTTGGGCATGCGCAACCACCTCTGAGACGTACCAGAACCACGTGCCGTGCACGCTGGAACCACCTACCGGACAGACCGGAATCAACTTTTGGGCATGCCGGAACCACCAGTCAGATGTGCCAGAAACACGTGCCGGAGACGCCGGAAGCACCTGCCGAGCACGTCGCAACCACCTGCTCAACTCGCCTGAACCACCTGCCGGACATGCCAAATCACCTGGCCGCTACACCAGCACCACTTCGGGGACAAGCCGGAATCACGTGAGGGGCATGCCGGCACAGCCTCTCAGACTGAACCTCACGCCGGACACCACAGAACCACCTGCCGGACAGACCGGAACCACCTGCCGGACACGCCGGAACCACCGGCTCGACCCGCCGGAACGACCGCTGGACATGCAAAATCACCTGCCGACTACGCCGGAACCACTTGGCGAACACTCCGGAATCACTTGCCGGGCATGCAGGAACCACCTCTCAGATATGCCAGAACCACGTGCCAATGACCCCGGAAGCACCAGCCGAGCACGCCGGAACCACCTGCTCGACTCGCCAGAACCACCTGCCGGACACGCAAAAATCACCTGCCGGCTACGCCACAACCAGTTGGGGAACACTTCGGAATCACCTGCCGGGCTTGCTGGAACCACCTGCCGGTCATGCCAAAATCACCTGCCAACTACGCCAGTACCAGTTGGCGGACACTGTGGAAACACCTGTCGGGCCGGCCGGAACCACATCTCAGACGTGCCAGAACCATGTGCATGAGATGCTGGAACCACACCCCGAACAGACGGAAAACACCTGCCAGACCCGTCTGAACAACCTGCCGAGCACGCCGGAGCCACCTGCTCGACTCGCCGGAACCACCTACCTGACATGCCCAAATCACCAGCCGGGTATGCCAGAACCACTTGGCGGACACTCCGGAATCATCTGCCGGACATGCCGGAACCAGCTCTCACACACACCAGAACCACGTGCCGGAGACGCCGGAAGCACCTGCCGAGCATGCCGGAGCCACCTGCTCGACCCGCCAGAAACACCTCCCGGACACGCCAAAATCACCTGCCGGGTACGCCAGAACCACCTGGCGGACACTCCGAAATCACCTGTCGCGCATGCCGGAACCACCTCTCAGACGTGCCGGAAGCACGTGCCGGACACGCCGGAATCACCTACCGGACAGACCGGAACCACCTGCCGAGCACGCCGGAGCCACCTGTTCGACTCGCTGGAACCACCTGCCGGACAGGCCAATATCAACTGCTGGCTATGCCAGAACCACCTGGGGGACGGTCCGGAATCACCTGCCAGCCATGGCGGAACCACCTCTCAGACGTACCAGAACCACCTGCCGGAGAAGCTGGAAACACGTCCTGGACAGTCTGGAACCACCTGCCGGCCAAGCCTGAACCACCTGCCAAGCACAACGGAACAACCTGCCAGACACGCCAAAATCACCTGCGTGTTATGCCAGAACCACTTGGAGGACTCTCTGGGATGACCTGCCGGGCATGCCGGAACCACCTCTCAGACGTGCCAGAACCATGTGGCGGACAGTCCGGAATCACCTGTTGGGCATGCGCAACCACCTCTGAGACGGACCAGAACCACATGCCGTGCAGGCTGGAACCACCTACCGGACAGACCGGAATCACCTTTCGGGCATGCCGGAACCACCTGTCAGATGTGCCAGAAACACGTGCCGGAGACGCCGGAAGCACCTGCCAAGCACGTTGGAAGCACCTGCTCAACTCGCCTGAACCACCTGCCGGACATGCCAAAATCACCTGCCGACTATGCCAGAACCACTTGGCGAACACTCCGGAATCACCTGCCGGGCATGCAGGAACCACCTCTCAGACATGCCAGAACCCCGTGCCAATGACCCCGGAAGCACCAGCCGAGCACGCCGGAACCACCTGCTCGACTCGCCAGAACCACCTGCCGATCACGCATAATCACCTGCCGGCTACGCCACAACCAGTTGGTGAACACTTTGGAATCACCTGCCAGGCTTGCTGGAACCACCTGCCAGTCATGCCAAAATCACCTGCCAACTACGCCAGAACCGCTTGGCGGACACTGCGGAAACACCTGTCGGGCCGGCTGGAACCACATCTCAGACGTGCCAGAAACGTGTTCATGAGATGCTGGAACCACACCCCGAACAGACGGATACCACCTGCCAGAACCGCCTGAACCACCTGCTGAGCATGCCGGAACCACCTGCTCGACTCACCGGTACCACCTCCCTGACACGCCAAAATCACCTGCTGGGTATGCCAGAACCACTTGGCGGACACTCCGGAATCATCTGCCGGACATGCCGGAACCAGCTCTCAGACACACCAGAACCAAGTGCCGGAGACGCCGGAAGCACCTGCCGAGCATGCCGGAGCCACCTGCTCGACTCGCCAGAAACACCTGCCGGACACGCCAAAATCACCTGCCGGGTATGCCAGAACCACCTGGCGGGCACTCCGGAATCACCTGCCGCGCATGCCGGAACCACCTCTCAGACGTGCCGGAAGCACGTGCCAGACACGCCGGAAACACCTACCGGACAGACCGGAACCACCTGCCAAGAACGCCGGAGCCACCTGTTCGACTCGCTGGAACCACCTGCCGGACAGGCCAATATCAACTGCTGGCTATGCCAGAACCACCTGCGGGACAGTCCGGGATCACCTGCCAGCCATGGCGGAACCACCTCTCAGACGTAGCAGAACCACCTGCCGGAGAAGCTGGAAACACGTCCTGGACAGACTGGAACCACGTGACGGCCATGCCTGAACCACCTGCCGAGCACGGCGGAACCACCTGCCGGACACGCCAAAATCACCTGCGGGCTACGCCAGAACCACTTGGACGACTCTCCGAAATGACCTGCCGGGCATGTTGGAACCACCTCTCAGACGTGCCAGAAGCACGTGGCGGACAGTCCGGAATCACCTGTTGGGCATACGCAACCACCTCTGACACGTACCAGAACCACGTGCCGCGCACGCCGGAACCGCCTACCGGACAGACCGGAATCAACTTTTGGGCATGCCGGAACCACCAGTCAGATGTGCCAGAAACACGTGCCGGAGACGCCGGAAGCACCTGCCGAGCACGTCGCAACCACCTGCTCAACTCGCCTGAACCACCTGCCGGACACGCCAAAATCACCTGGCCGCTACACCAGCACCACTTCGGGGACAAGCCGGAATCACGTGAGGGGCATGCCGGCACAGCCTCTCAGACTGAACCTCACGCCGGACACCACAGAACCACCTGCCGGACAGACCGGAACCACCTGCCGGACACGCCGGAACCACCGGCTCGACCCGCCGGAACGACCGCTGGACATGCAAAATCACCTGTCGGCTACGCCGGAAACACTTGGCGAACACTCCGGAATCACCTGCCGGGCATGCCGGAACCACCTCTCAGATATGCCAGAACCACGTTCCAATGACCCCGGAAGCCCCTGCTGAGCACGCCGGAACCACATGCTCGACTCGCCAGAACCACCTGCCGGACACGCAAAAATCACCTGCCGGCTACGCCACAACCAGTTGTGGAAAACTTAGGAATCACCTGCCGGCCTTGCTGGAACCACCTGCCGGTCATGCCAAAATCACTTGCCAACTACGCCATTACCACTTGGCGGACACTGTGGAAACACCTGTCGGGCCGGCCGGAACCACATCTCAGACGTGCCAGAACCATGTGCATGAGATGCTGGAACCACACCCCGAACAGACGGAAAACACCTGCCAGACCCGTCTGAACAACCTGCCGAGCACGCCGGAGCCACCTGCTCGACTCGCCGGAACCACCTACCTGACATGCCAAAATCACCAGCCGGGTATGCCAGAACCACTTGGCGGACACTCCCGAATCATCAGCCGGACATGCCGGAACCAGCTCTCACACACACCAGAACCACGTGCCGGAGACGCCGGAAGCACCTGCCCTGCATGCCGGAGCCACCTGCTCGACTCTCCAGAAACACCTGCCGGACACGCCAAAATCACCTGCCGGGTACGCCAGAACCACCTGGCGGACACTCCGAAATCACCTGTCGCGCATGCCGGAAACACCTCTCAGACGTGCCGGAAGCACGTGCCGGACACGCCGGAATCACCTACCGGACAGACCGGAACCACCTGCCGAGCACGCCGGAGCCACCTGTTCGACTCGCTGGAACCACCTGCCGGACAGGCCAATATCAACTGCTGGCTATGCCAGAACCACCTGGGGGACGGTCCGGAATCACCTGCCAGCCATGGCGGAACCACCTCTCAGACGTACCAGAACCACCTGCCGGAGAAGCTGGAAACACGTCCTGGACAGTCTGGAACCACCTGCCGGCCAAGCCTGAACCACCTGCCAAGCACAACGGAACAACCTGCCAGACACGCCAAAATCACCTGCGTGTTATGCCAGAACCACTTGGAGGACTCTCTGGGATGACCTGCCGGGCATGCCGGAACCACCTCTCAGACGTGCCAGAACCATGTGGCGGACAGTCCGGAATCACCTGTTGGGCATGCGCAACCACCTCTGAGACGGACCAGAACCACATGCCGTGCAGGCTGGAACCACCTACCGGACAGACCGGAATCACCTTTCGGGCATGCCGGAACCACCTGTCAGATGTGCCAGAAACACGTGCCGGAGACGCCGGAAGCACCTGCCAAGCACGTTGGAAGCACCTGCTCAACTCGCCTGAACCACCTGCCGGACATGCCAAAATCACCTGCCGACTATGCCAGAACCACTTGGCGAACACTCCGGAATCACCTGCCGGGCATGCAGGAACCACCTCTCAGACATGCCAGAACCCCGTGCCAATGACCCCGGAAGCACCAGCCGAGCACGCCGGAACCACCTGCTCGACTCGCCAGAACCACCTGCCGATCACGCATAATCACCTGCCGGCTACGCCACAACCAGTTGGTGAACACTTTGGAATCACCTGCCAGGGTTGCTGGAACCACCTGCCGGTCATGCCAAAATCACCTGCCAACTACGCCAGAACCGCTTGGCGGACACTGCGGAAACACCTGTCGGGCCGGCTGGAACCACATCTCAGACGTGCCAGAAACGTGTTCATGAGATGCTGGAACCACACCCCGAACAGACGGATACCACCTGCCAGAACCGCCTGAACCACCTGCTGAGCATGCCGGAACCACCTGCTCGACTCACCGGTACCACCTCCCTGACACGCCAAAATCACCTGCTGGGTATGCCAGAACCACTTGGCGGACACTCCGGAATCATCTGCCGGACATGCCGGAACCAGCTCTCAGACACACCAGAACCAAGTGCCGGAGACGCCGGAAGCACCTGCCGAGCATGCCGGAGCCACCTGCTCGACTCGCCAGAAACACCTGCCGGACACGCCAAAATCACCTGCCGGGTATGCCAGAACCACCTGGCGGGCACTCCGGAATCACCTGCCGCGCATGCCGGAACCACCTCTCAGACGTGCCGGAAGCACGTGCCAGACACGCCGGAAACACCTACCGGACAGACCGGAACCACCTGCCAAGAACGCCGGAGCCACCTGTTCGACTCGCTGGAACCACCTGCCGGACAGGCCAATATCAACTGCTGGCTATGCCAGAACCACCTGCGGGACAGTCCGGGATCACCTGCCAGCCATGGCGGAACCACCTCTCAGACGTAGCAGAACCACCTGCCGGAGAAGCTGGAAACACGTCCTGGACAGACTGGAACCACGTGACGGCCATGCCTGAACCACCTGCCGAGCACGGCGGAACCACCTGCCGGACACGCCAAAATCACCTGCGGGCTACGCCAGAACCACTTGGACGACTCTCCGAAATGACCTGCCGGGCATGTTGGAACCACCTCTCAGACGTGCCAGAAGCACGTGGCGGACAGTCCGGAATCACCTGTTGGGCATACGCAACCACCTCTGACACGTACCAGAACCACGTGCCGCGCACGCCGGAACCGCCTACCGGACAGACCGGAATCAACTTTTGGGCATGCCGGAACCACCAGTCAGATGTGCCAGAAACACGTGCCGGAGACGCCGGAAGCACCTGCCGAGCACGTCGCAACCACCTGCTCAACTCGCCTGAACCACCTGCCGGACACGCCAAAATCACCTGGCCGCTACACCAGCACCACTTCGGGGACAAGCCGGAATCACGTGAGGGGCATGCCGGCACAGCCTCTCAGACTGAACCTCACGCCGGACACCACAGAACCACCTGCCGGACAGACCGGAACCACCTGCCGGACACGCCGGAACCACCGGCTCGACCCGCCGGAACGACCGCTGGACATGCAAAATCACCTGTCGGCTACGCCGGAAACACTTGGCGAACACTCCGGAATCACCTGCCGGGCATGCCGGAACCACCTCTCAGATATGCCAGAACCACGTTCCAATGACCCCGGAAGCCCCTGCTGAGCACGCCGGAACCACATGCTCGACTCGCCAGAACCACCTGCCGGACACGCAAAAATCACCTGCCGGCTACGCCACAACCAGTTGTGGAAAACTTAGGAATCACCTGCCGGCCTTGCTGGAACCACCTGCCGGTCATGCCAAAATCACTTGCCAACTACGCCATTACCACTTGGCGGACACTGTGGAAACACCTGTCGGGCCGGCCGGAACCACATCTCAGACGTGCCAGAACCATGTGCATGAGATGCTGGAACCACACCCCGAACAGACGGAAAACACCTGCCAGACCCGTCTGAACAACCTGCCGAGCACGCCGGAGCCACCTGCTCGACTCGCCGGAACCACCTACCTGACATGCCAAAATCACCAGCCGGGTATGCCAGAACCACTTGGCGGACACTCCGGAATCATCAGCCGGACATGCCGGAACCAGCTCTCACACACACCAGAACCACGTGCCGGAGAGGCCGGAAACACCTGCCCTGCATGCCGGAGCCACCTGCTCGACTCTCCAGAAACACCTGCCGGACACGCCAAAATCACCTGCCGGGTACGCCAGAACCACCTGGCGGACACTCCGAAATCACCTGTCGCGCATGCCGGAAACACCTCTCAGACGTGCCGGAAGCACGTGCCGGACACGCCGGAATCACCTACCGGACAGACCGGAACCACCTGCCGAGCACGCCGGAGCCACCTGTTCGACTCGCTGGAACCACCTGCTGGACAGGCCAATATCAACTGCTGGCTATGCCAGAACCACCTGGGGGACAGTCCGGGATCACCTGCCAGCCATGGCGGAACCACCTCTCAGACGTACCAGCACCACCTGCCGGAGAAGCTGGAAACACGTCCTGGACAGACTGGAACCACGTGACGGCCATGAATGAACCACCTGCCGAGCACGGCGGAACCACCTGCCGGACACGCCAAAATCACCTGCGGGCTACGCCAGAACCACTTGGACGACTGTCCGAAATGACCTGCCGGGCATGTTGGAACCACCTCTCAGACGTGCCAGAACCATGTGGCGGACAGTCCGGAATCACCTGTTGGGCATGCGCAACCACCTCTGAGACGGACCAGAACCACATGCCGTGCAGGCTGGAACCACCTACCGGACAGACCGGAATCACCTTTCGGGCATGCCGGAACCACCTGTCAGATGTGCCAGAAACACGTGCCGGAGACGCCGGAAGCACCTGCCAAGCACGTTGGAAGCACCTGCTCAACTCGCCTGAACCACCTGCCGGACATGCCAAAATCACCTGCCGACTATGCCAGAACCACTTGGCGAACACTCCGGAATCACCTGCCGGGCATGCAGGAACCACCTCTCAGACATGCCAGAACCCCGTGCCAATGACCCCGGAAGCACCAGCCGAGCACGCCGGAACCACCTGCTCGACTCGCCAGAACCACCTGCCGATCACGCAAAAATCACCTGCCGGCTACGCCACAACCAGTTGGTGAACACTTTGGAATCACCTGCCAGGCTTGCTGGAACCACCTGCCAGTCATGCCAGAATCACCTGCCAACTACGCCAGAACCGCTTGGCGGACACTGCGGAAACACCTGTCGGGCCAGCTGGAACCACATCTCAGACGTGCCAGAAACGTGTTCATGAGATGCTGGAACCACACCCCGAACAGACGGATACCACCTGCCAGAACCGCCTGAACCACCTGCTGAGCACGCCGGAACCACCTGCTCGACTCACCGGTACCACCTCCCTGACACGCCAAAATCACCTGCTGGGTATGCCAGAACCACTTGGCGGACACTCCGGAATCATCTGCCGGACATGCCGGAACCAGCTCTCAGACACACCAGAACCAAGTGCCGGAGACGCCGGAAGCACCTGCCGAGCATGCCGGAGCCACCTGCTCGACTCGCCAGAAACACCTGCCGGACACGCCAAAATCACCTGCTGGGTACGCCAGAACCACCTGGCGGACACTCCGGAATCACCTGCCGCGCATGACGGAACCACCTCTCAGACGTGCCGGAAGCACGTGCCAGACACGCCGGAAACACCTACCGGACAGACCGGAACCACCTGCCAAGAACGCCGGAGCCACCTGTTCGACTCGCTGGAACCACCTGCCGGAGAGGCCAATATCAACTGCTGGCTATGCCAGAACCACCTGGGGGACAGTCCGGGGTCACCTGCCAGCCATGGCGGAACCACCTCTCACACGTACCAGGACCACCTGCCGGAGAAGCTGGAAACACGTCCTGGACAGACTGGAACCTCGTGACGGCCATGCCTGAATCACCTGCCGAGCACGGCGGAACCACCTGCCGGACACGCCAAAATCACCTGCGGGCTACGCCAGAACCACTTGGACGACTCTCCGAAATGACCTGCCGGGCATGTTGGAACCACCTCTCAGACGTGCCAGAAGCACGTGGCGGACAGTCCAGAATCACCTGTTGGGCATACGCAACCACCTCTGACACGTACCAGAACCACGTGCCGTGCACGCCGGAACCACCTACCGGACAGACCGGAATCAACTTTTGGGCATGCCGGAACCACCAGTCAGATGTGCCAGAAACACGTGCCGGAGACGCCGGAAGCACCTGACGAGCACGTCGCAAGCACCTGCTCAACTCGCCTGAACCATCTGCCGGACACGCGAAAATCACCTGCCCGCTACACCAGAACCACTTCGGGGACAAGCCGGAATCACGTGAGGGGCATGCCGGCACAGCCTCTCAGACTGAACCTCGTGCCGGACACCACAGAACCACCTGCCGGACAGACCGGAACCACCTGCCGGACACGCCGGAACCACCGGCTCGACCCGCCGGAACGACCGCTGGACATGCAATATCTCCTGCCGGCTACGCCGGAAACACTTGGCGAACACTCCGGAATCACCTGCCGGGCATGCCGGAACCACCTCTCAGATATGCCAGAACCACGTGACAATGACCCCGGAAGCACCTGCCGAGCACGCCGGAACCACCTGCTCGACTCGCCAGAACCACCTGCCGGACACGCAAAAATCACCAGCCGGCTACGCCACAACCAGTTGGGGAACACTTCGGAATCACCTGCCGGGCTTGCTGGAACCACCTGCCGGTCATGCCACAATCACCTGCCAACTACGCCAGTACCAGTTGGCGGACACTGTGGAAACACCTGTCGGGCCGGCCGGAACCACATCTCAGACGTGCCAGAACCATGTGCGTGAGATACTGGAACCACACCCCGAACAGACGGAAAACACCTGCCAGACCCGTCTGAACAACCTGCCGAGCACGCCGGAGCGGCCACCTACCTGACATGCCCAAATCACCAGCCGGGTATGCCAGAACCACTTGGCGGACACTCCGGAATCATCTGCCGGACATGCTGGAACCAACACTCAGACACACCAGAACCACGTGCCGGAGACGCCGGAAGCACCTGCCGAGCATGCCGGAGCCACCTGCTCGACTCTCCAGAAACACCTGCCGGACACGCCAAAATCACCTGCCTGGTACGCCAGAACCACCTGGCGGACACTCCGAAACCACCTGTCGCGCATTCCGGAACCACCTCTCAGACGTGCCGGAAGCACGTGCCGGACACGCCGGAATAACCTACCGGACAGACCGGAACCACCTGCCGAGCACGCCGGAGCCACCTGTTCGACTCGCTGGAACCACCTGCCGGACAGGCCAATATCAACTGCTGGCTATGCCAGAAACACCTGGGGGACGGTCCGGAATCACCTGCCAGCCATGGTGGAACCACCTCTCAGACGTACCAGAACCACCTGCCGGAGAAGCTGGAAACACGTCCTGGACAGTCTGGAACCACCTGCCGGCCAAGCCTGAACCACCTGCCAAGCACAACGGAACAACCTGCCAGACACGCCAAAATCACCTGCGTGTTATGCCAGAACCACTTGGAGGACTCTCTGGGATGACCTGCCGGGCATGCCGGAACCACCTCACAGACGTGCCAGAACCATGTGGCGGACAGTCCAGAATCACCTGTTGGGCATGCGCAACCACCTCTGAGACGTACCAGAACCACATGCCGTGCAGGCTGGAACCACCTACCGGACAGACCGGAATCACCTTTCGGGCATGCCGGAACCACCTGTCAGATGTGCCAGAAACACGTGCCGGAGACGCCGGAAGCACCTGCCAAGCACGTTGGAACCACCTGCTCAACTCGCCTGAACCACCTGCCGGACATGCCAAAATCACCTGCCGACTATGCCAGAACCACTTGGCGAACACTCCGGAATCACTTGCCGGGCATGCAGGAACCACCTCTCAGACATGCCAGAACCCCATGCCAATGACCCCGGAAGCACCAGCCGAGCACGCCGGAACCACCTGCTCGACTCGCCAGAACCACCTGCCGATCACGCAAAAATCACCTGCCGGCTACGCCACAACCAGTTGGTGAACACTTTGGAATCACCTGCCAGGCTTGCTGGAACCACCTGCCAGTCATGCCAAAATCACCTGCCAACTACGCCAGAACCGCTTGGCGGACACTGCGGAAACACCTGTCGGGCCGGCTGGAACCACATCTCAGACTTGCCAGAAACGTGTTCATGAGATGCTGGAACCACACCCCGAACAGACGGATACCACCTGCCAGAACCGCCTGAACCACCTGCTGAGCACGCCGGAACCACCTGCTCGACTCACCGGTACCACCTCCCTGACACGCCAAAATCACCTGCTGGGTATGCCAGAACCACTTGGCGGACACTCCGGAATCATCTGCCGGACATGCCGGAACCAGCTCTCAGACACACCAGAACCAAGTGCCGGAGACGCCGGAAGCACCTGCCGAGCATGCCGGAGCCACCTGCTCGACTCGCCAGAAACACCTGCCGGACACGCCAAAATCACCTGCCGGGTACGCCAGAACCACCTGGCGGACACTCCGGAATCACCTGCCGCGCATGACGGAACCACCTCTCAGACGTGCCGGAAGCACGTGCCAGACACGCCGGAAACACCTACCGGACAGACCGGAACCACCTGCCAAGAACGCCGGAGCCACCTGTTCGACTCGCTGGAACCACCTGCCGGACAGGCCAATATCAACTGCTGGCTATGCCAGAACCACCTGGGGGACAGTCCGGGATCACCTGCCAGCCATGGCGGAACCACCTCTCAGACGTACCAGAACCACCTGCCGGAGAAGCTGGAAACACGTCCTGGACAGACTGGAACCACGTGACGGCCATGCCTGAACCACCTGCCGAGCACGGCGGAACCACCTGCCGGACACGCCAAAATCACCTGCGGGCTATGCCAGAACCACTTGGACGACTCTCCGAAATGACCTGCCGGGCATGTTGGAACCACCTCTCAGACGTGCCAGAAGCACGTGGCGGACAGTCCGGAATCACCTGTTGGGCATACGCAACCACCTCTGACACGTACCAGAACCACGTGCCGTGCACGCCGGAACCACCTACCGGACAGACCGGAATCAACTTTTGGGCATGCCGGAACCACCAGTCAGATGTGCCAGAAACACGTGCCGGAGACGCCGGAAGCACCTGCTGAGCACGTCGCAACCACCTGCTCAACTCGCCTGAACCACCTGCCGGAGACGCAAAACCACCTGCCCGCTACACCAGCACCACTTCGGGGACAAGCCGGAATCACGTGAGGGGCATGCCGGCACAGCCTCTCAGACTGAACCTCGTGCCGGACACCACAGAACCACCTGCCGGACAGACCGGAACCACCTGCCGGACACGCCGGAACCACCGGCTCGACCCGCCGGAACGACCGCTGGACATGCAAAATCACCTGCCGGCTACGCCGGAAACACTTGGCGAACACTCCGGAATCACCTGCCGGGCATGCCGGAACCACCTCTCAGATATGCCAGAACCACGTGCCAATGACCCCGGAAGCACCTGCCGAGCACGCCGGAACCACCTGCTCGACTCGCCAGAACCACCTGCCGATCACGCAAAAATCACCTGCCGGCTACGCCACAACCAGTTGGGGAACATTTTGGAATCACCTGCCAGGCTTGCTGGAACCACCTGCCAGTCATGCCAAAATCACCTGCCAACTACGCCAGAACCGCTTGGCGGACACTGCGGAAACACCTGTCGGGCCGGCTGGAACCACATCTCAGACGTGCCAGAAACGTGTTCGTGAGATGCTGGAACCACACCCCGAACAGACGGATACCACCTGCCAGAACCGCCTGAACAACCTGCCGAGCACGCCGGAGCCACCTGCTCGACTCGCCGGAACCACCTACCTGACATGCCCAAATCACCAGCCGGGTATGCCAGAACCACTTGGCGGACACTCCGGAATCATCTGCCGGACATGCCGGAACCAGCTCTCAGACACACCAGAACCACGTGCCGGAGACGCCGGAAGCACCTGCCGAGCATGCCGGAGCCACCTGCTCGACTCGCCAGAAACACCTGCCGGACACGCCAAAATCACCTGCCGGGTACGCCAGAACCACCTGGCGGACACTCCGAAACCACCTGTCGCGCATGCCGGAACCACCTCTCAGACGTGCCGGAAGCACGTGCCGGACACGCCGGAATCACCTACCGGACAGACCGGAACCACCTGCCGAGCACGCCGGAGCCACCTGTTCGACTCGCTGGAACCACCTGCCGGACAGGCCAATATCAACTGCTGGCTATGCCAGAACCACCTGGGGGACGGTCCGGAATCACCTGCCAGCCATGGCGGAACCACCTCTCAGACGTACCAGAACCACCTGCCGGAGAAGCTGGAAACACGTCCTGGACAGTCTGGAACCACCTGCCGGCCAAGCCTGAACCACCTGCCAAGCACAACGGAACAACCTGCCAGACACGCCAAAATCACCTGCGTGTTATGCCAGAACCACTTGGAGGACTCTCTGGGATGACCTGCCGGGCATGCCGGAACCACCTCTCAGACGTGCCAGAACCATGTGGCGGACAGTCCGGAATCACCTGTTGGGCATGCGCAACCACCTCTGAGACGTACCAGAACCACATGCCGTGCAGGCTGGAACCACCTACCGGACAGACCGGAATCACCTTTCGGGCATGCCGGAACCACCTGTCAGATGTGCCAGAAACACGTGCCGGAGACGCCGGAAGCACCTGCCAAGCACGTTGGAACCACCTGCTCAACTCGCCTGAACCACCTGCCGGACATGCCAAAATCACCTGCCGACTATGCCAGAACCACTTGGCGAACACTCCGGAATCACTTGCCGGGCATGCAGGAACCACCTCTCAGACATGCCAGAACCCCGTGCCAATGACCCCGGAAGCACCAGCCGAGCACGCCGGAACCACCTGCTCGACTCGCCAGAACCACCTGCCGATCACGCAAAAATCACCTGCCGGCTACGCCACAACCAGTTGGTGAACACTTTGGAATCACCTGCCAGGCTTGCTGGAACCACCTGCCAGTCATGCCAAAATCACCTGCCAACTACGCCAGAACCGCTTGGCGGACACTGCGGAAACACCTGTCGGGCCGGCTGGAACCACATCTCAGACGTGCCAGAAACGTGTTCATGAGATGCTGGAACCACACCCCGAACAGACGGATACCACCTGCCAGAACCGCCTGAACCACCTGCTGAGCACGCCGGAACCACCTGCTCGACTCACCGGTACCACCTCCCTGACACGCCAAAATCACCTGCTGGGTATGCCAGAACCACTTGGCGGACACTCCGGAATCATCTGCCGGACATGCCGGAACCAGCTCTCAGACACACCAGAACCAAGTGCCGGAGACGCCGGAAGCACCTGCCGAGCATGCCGGAGCCACCTGCTCGACTCGCCAGAAACACCTGCCGGACACGCCAAAATCACCTGCCGGGTATGCCAGAACCACCTGGCGGACACTCCGGAATCACCTGCCGCGCATGCCGGAACCACCTCTCAGACGTGCCGGAAGCACGTGCCAGACACGCCGGAAACACCTACCGGACAGACCGGAACCACCTGCCAAGAACGCCGGAGCCACCTGTTCGACTCGCTGGAACCACCTGCCGGACAGGCCAATATCAACTGCTGGCTATGCCAGAACCACCTGGGGGACAGTCCGGGATCACCTGCCAGCCATGGCGGAACCACCTCTCAGACGTACCAGAACCACCTGCCGGAGAAGCTGGAAACACGTCCTGGACAGACTGGAACCACGTGACGGCCATGCCTGAACCACCTGCCGAGCACGGCGGAACCACCTGCCGGACACGCCAAAATCACCTGCGGGCTACGCCAGAACCACTTGGACGACTCTCCGAAATGACCTGCCGGGCATGTTGGAACCACCTCTCAGACGTGCCAGAAGCACGTGGCGGACAGTCCGGAATCACCTGTTGGGCATACGCAACCACCTCTGACACGTACCAGAACCACGTGCCGTGCACGCCGGAACCACCTACCGGACAGACCGGAATCAACTTTTGGGCATGCCGGAACCACCAGTCAGATGTGCCAGAAACACGTGCCGGAGACGCCGGAAGCACCTGCCGAGCACGTCGCAACCACCTGCTCAACTCGCCTGAACCACCTGCCGGACACGCCAAAATCACCTGGCCGCTACACCAGCACCACTTCGGGGACAAGCCGGAATCACGTGAGGGGCATGCCGGCACAGCCTCTCAGACTGAACCTCGCGCCGGACACCACAGAACCACCTGCCGGACAGACCGGAACCACCTGCCGGACACGCCGGAACCACCGGCTCGACCCGCCGGAACGACCGCTGGACATGCAAAATCACCTGCCGGCTACGCCGGAAACACTTGGCGAACACTCCGGAATCACCTGCCGGGCATGCCGGAACCACCTCTCAGATATGCCAGAACCACGTGCCAATGACCCCGGAAGCACCTGCCGAGCACGCCGGAACCACCTGCTCGACTCGCCAGAACCACCTGCCGGACACGCAAAAATCACCTGCCGGCTACGCCACAACCAGTTGGGGAACACTTCGGAATCACCTGCCGGGCTTGCTGGAACCACCTGCCGGTCATGCCAAAATCACCTGCCAACTACGCCAGTACCACTTGGCGGACACTGTGGAAACACCTGTCGGGCCGGCCGGAACCACATCTCAGACGTGCCAGAACCATGTGCATGAGATGCTGGAACCACACCCCGAACAGACGGAAAACACCTGCCAGACCCGTCTGAACAACCTGCCGAGCACGCCGGAGCCACCTGCTCGACTCGCCGGAACCACCTACCTGACATGCCAAAATCACCAGCCGGGTATGCCAGAACCACTTGGCGGACACTCCGGAATCATCAGC
>NW_027228123.1:0-17346 GCF_037783145.1 Equus przewalskii
GTGTCCGCCAAGCGGTTCTGGCGTAGCCGGCAGGTGATTTTGGCATGACTGGCAGGTGGTTCCGGCGAGTCGGGCAGGTGATTCCGAAGTGTTCACCAACTGGTTGTGGCATAGCCGGCAGGTGATTTTTGCGTGATCGGGGTGGTTGGAGTCGAGCACGTGGTTCCGGCGTGCTCGGCTGGTGCTTCCGGGTGTCTGGCACGAGGTTCTGGCATGTCTGAGAGGTGGTGCCTGCATGCCCGTCAAGTGATTCCGGAGTGTTCGCGAAGTGGTTCTGGCATAGTCGGCAGGTGATTTTGGCATGTCCGGCAGGTGGTTCAGGCGAGTTGAGCAGATGGTTGCGACGTGCTCGGCAGGTGCTTCCGGCGTCTCCGGCACGTGTTTCTGGCACATCTGACTGGTGGTTCCGGCATGCCCAAAAGTTGATTCCGGTCTGTCCGGTAGGTGTTTCCGGCGTGCACGGCACGTGGTTCTGGTACGTCTCAGAGGTGGTTGCGTATGCCCAACAGGTGATTCCGGACTGTCCGCCACGTGCTTCTGGCACGTCTGAGAGGTGGTTCCAACATGCCCGGCAGGTCATTTCGGAGAGTCGTCCAAGTGGTTCTGGCGTAGCCCGCAGGTGATTTTGGCTTGTCCGGCAGGTGGTTCCGCCGTGCTCGGCAGGTGGTTCAGGCATGGCCGTCACGTGGTTCCAGTCTGTCCAGGACGTGTTTCCAGCTTCTCCGGCAGGTGGTTCTGGTACGTCTGAGAGGTGGTTCCGCCATGGCTGGCAGGTGATCCCGGACTGTCCCCCAGGTGGTTCTGGCATAGCCAGCAGTTGATATTGGCCTGTCCGGCAGGTGGTTCCAGCGAGTCGAACAGGTGGCTCCGGCGTTCTTGGCAGGTGGTTCCGGTCTGTCCGGTAGGTGTTTCCGGCGTGTCTGGCACGTGCTTCCGGCACGTCTGAGAGGTGGTTCCGGCATGCGCGGCAGGTGATTCCGTAGTGTCCGCCAGGTGGTTCTGGCATACCCGGCAGGTGATTTTGGCGTGTCCGGCAGGTGTTTCTGGCGAGTCGAGCAGGTGGCTCCGGCATGCTCGGCAGGTGCTTCCGGCGTCTCCGGCACTTGGTTCTGGTGTGTCTGAGAGCTGGTTCCGGCATGTCCGGCAGATGATTCCGGAGTGTCCGCCAAGTGGTTCTGGCATACCCAGCAGGTGATTTTGGCGTGTCAGGGAGGTGGTACCGGTGAGTCGAGCAGGTGGTTCCGGCGTGCTCAGCAGGTGGTTCAGGCGGTTCTGGCAGGTGGTATCCGTCTGTTCGGGGTGTGGTTCCAGCATCTCATGAACACGTTTCTGGCACGTCTGAGATGTGGTTCCAGCCGGCCCGACAGGTGTTTCCGCAGTGTCCGCCAAGCGGTTCTGGCGTAGTTGGCAGGTGATTTTGGCATGACTGGCAGGTGGTTCCAGCAAGCCTGGCAGGTGATTCCAAAGTGTTCACCAACTGGTTGTGGCGTAGCCGGCAGGTGATTTTTGCGTGATCGGCAGGTGGTTCTGGCGATTCGTGCAGGTGGTTCCGGCGTGCTCGGCTGGTGCTTCCGGGGTCATTGGCACGGGGTTCTGGCATGTCTGAGAGGTGGTTCCTGCATGCCCGGCAAGTGATTCCGGAGTGTTCGCCAAGTGGTTCTGGCATAGTCGGCAGGTGATTTTGGCATGTCCGGCAGGTGGTTCAGGCGAGTTGAGCAGGTGGTTTCAACGTGCTTGGCAGGTGCTTCCGGCGTCTCCGGCACGTGTTTCTGGCACATCTGACAGGTGGTTCCGGCATGCCCAAAAGGTGATTCCGGTCTGTCCGGTAGGTGGTTCCAGCCTGCACGGCATGTGGTTCTGGTACGTCTCAGAGGTGGTTGCGCATGCCCAACAGGTGATTCCGGACTGTCCGCCACATGGTTCTGGCACGTCTGAGAGGCGGTTCCGGCATGCCCGGCAGGTCATCCCAGAGAGTCCTCCAAGTGGTTCTGGCATAACACGCAGGTGATTTTGGCGTGTCTGGCAGGTTGTTCCGTTGTGCTTGGCAGGTGGTTCAGGCTTGGCCGGCAGGTGGTTCCAGACTGTCCAGGACGTGTTTCCAGCTTCTCCGGCAGGTGGTTCTGGTACGTCTGAGAGGTGGTTCCGCCATGACTGGCAGGTGATTCCGGACCGTCCCCCAGGTGGTTCTGGCATAGCCAGCAGTTGATATTGGCCTGTCCGGCAGGTGGTTCCAGCGAGTCGAACAGGTGGCTCCGGCGTGCTCGGCAGGTGGTTCCGGTCTGTCCGGTAGGTGATTCCGGCGTGTCCGGCACGTGCTTCCGGCACGTCTGAGAGGTGGTTCCGGCATGCGCGACAGGTGATTTCGGAGTGTCCGCCAGGTGGTTCTGGCATACCCGGCAGGTGATTTTGGCGTGTCCGGCAGGTGTTTCTGGCGAGTCGAGCAGGTGGCTCCGGCATGCTCGGCAGGTGCTTCCGGCGTCTCCGGCACGTGGTTCTGGTGTGTCTGAGAGCTGGTTCCGGCATGTCCGGCAGATGATTCCGGAGTGTCCGCCAAGTGGTTCTGGCATACCCGGCTGGTGATTTGGGCATGTCAGGTAGGTGGTTCCGGCGAGTCGAGCAGGTTGCTCCGGCGTGCTCGGCAGGTTGTTCAGACGGGTCTGGCAGGTGTTTTCCGTCTGTTCGGGGTGTGGTTCCAGCATCTCATGCACATGGTTCTGGCACGTCTGAGATGTGGTTCCGGCCGGCCCGACAGGTGTTTCCACAGTGTCCGCCAAGTGGTACTGGCGTAGTTGGCAGGTGATTTTGGCATGACCGGCAGGTGGTTCCAGCAAGCCCGGCAGGTGATTCCAAAGTGTTCCCCAACTGGTTGTGGCGTAGCCGGCAGGTGATTTTTGCGTGTCCGGCAGGTGGTTCTGGCGAGTCGAGCAGGTGGTTTCGGCGTGCTCGGCAGGAGCTTCCGGGGTCATTGGCACGTGGTTCTGGCATATCTGAGATGTGGTTCCGGCATGCCCGGCAGGTGATTCCGGAGTGTTCGCCAAGTGTTTCCGGCGTAGCCGGCAGGTGATTTTGCACGTCCATCGGTCGTTCCGGCGGGTCGAGCCGGTGGTTCCGGCGTGTCCGGCAGGTGGTTCCGGTCTGTCCGGCAGGTGGTTCTGTGGTGTCCGGCACGAGGTTCAGTCTGAGAGGCTGTGCCGGCATGCCCCTCACGTGATTCCGGCTTGTCCCCGAAGTGGTGCTGGTGTAGCGGGCAGGTGATTTTGGCGTGTCCGGCAGGTGGTTCAGGCGAGTTGAGCAGGTGGTTAGCACGTGCTCGGCAGGTGCTTCCGGCGTCTCGGGCACGTGTTTCTGGCATATCTGACTGGTGGTTCCGGCATGCCCAGAAGTTGATTCCGGTCTGTCCGGTAGGTGGTTCCGGCGTGCACGGCACGTGGTTCTGGTACGTGTCAGTGGTGGTTGCGTATGCCCAACAGGTGATTCCGGACTGTCCGCCACGTGCTTCTGGCACGTCTGAGAGGTCGTTCAAACATGCCCGGCAGGTCATTTCGGAGAGTCGTCCAAGTGGTTCTGGCATAGCCCGCAGGTGATTTTGGCGTGTCCGGCAGGTGGTTCCGCCGTGCTCGGCAGGTGGTTCAGGCATGGCCGTCACGTGGTTCCAGTCTGTCCAGGACGTGTTTCCAGCTTCTCCGGCAGGTGGTTCTGGTACGTCTGAGAGGTGGTTCCGCCATGGCTGGCAGGTGATCCCGGACCGTCCCCCAGGTGGTTCTGGCATAGCCAGCAGTTGATATTGGCCTGTCCGGCAGGTGGTTCCAGCGAGTCGAACAGGTGGCTCCGGCGTTCTTGGCAGGTGGTTCCGGTCTGTCCGGTAGGTGTTTCCGGCGTGTCTGGTACGTGCTTCCGGCACGTCTGAGAGGTGGTTCCGGCATGCGCGGCAGGTGATTCCGTAGTGTCCGCCAGGTGGTTCTGGCATACCCGGCAGGTGATTTTGGCGTGTCCGGCAGGTGTTTCGGGCGAGTCGAGCAGGTGGCTCAGGCATGCTCGGCAGGTGCTTCCGGCGTCTCCGGCACTTGGTTCTGGTGTGTCTGAGAGCTGGTTCCGGCATGTCCGGCAGATGATTCCGGAGTGTCCGCCAAGTGGTTCTGGCATACCCAGCAGGTGATTTTGGCGTGTCAGGGAGGTGGTACCGGTGAGTCGAGCAGGTGGTTCCGGCATGCTCAGCAGGTGGTTCAGGCGGTTCTGGCAGGTGGTATCCGTCTGTTCGGGGTGTGGTTCCAGCATCTCATGAACACGTTTCTGGCACGTCTGAGATGTGGTTCCAGCCGGCCCGACAGGTGTTTCCGCAGTGTCCGCCAAGCGGTTCTGGCGTAGTTGGCAGGTGATTTTGTCATGACTGGCAGGTGGTTCCAGCAAGCCTGGCAGGTGATTCCAAAGTGTTCACCAACTGGTTGTGGCGTAGCCGGCAGGTGATTATGCGTGATCGGCAGGTGGTTCTGGCGAGTCGAGCAGGTGGTTCCGGCGTGCTCGGCTGGTGCTTCCGGGGTCATTGGCACGGGGTTCTGGCATGTCTGAGAGGTGGTTCCTGCATGCCCGGCAGGTGATTCCGGAGTGTTCGCCAAGTGGTTCTGGCATAGTCGGCAGGTGATTTTGGCATGTCCGGCAGGTGGTTCAGGCGAGTTGAGCAGCTGCTTCCAACGTGCTTGGCAGGTGCTTCCGGCGTCTCCGGCACGTGTTTCTGGCACATCTGACAGGTGGTTCCGGCATGCCCGAAAGGTGATTCCGGTCTGTCCGGTAGGTGGTTCCAGCCTGCACGGCATGTGGTTCTGGTCCGTCTCAGAGGTGGTTGCGCATGCCCAACAGGTGATTCCGGACTGTCCGCCACATGGTTCTGGCACGTCTGAGAGGTGGTTCCGGCATGCCCGGCAGGTCATCCCAGAGAGTCCTCCAAGTGGTTCTGGCATAACACGCAGGTGATTTTGGCGTGTCCGGCAGGTGGTTCCGCCGTGCTCGGCAGGTGGTTCAGGCATGGCCGTCACGTGGTTCCAGTCTGTCCAGGACGTGTTTCCAGCTTCTCCGGCAGGTGGTGCTGGTACGTCTGAGAGGTGGTTCCGCCATGGCTGGCAGGTGATCCCGGACTGTCCCCCAGGTGGTTCTGGCATAGCCAGCAGTTGATATTGGCCTGTCCGGCAGGTGGTTCCAGCGAGTCGAACAGGTGGCTCCGGCGTGCTCGGCAGGTGGTTCCGGTCTGTCCAGTAGGTGATTCCGGCGTGTCCGGCACGTGCTTCCGGCACGTCTGAGAGGTGTTTCCGGCATGCGCGACAGGTGATTTCGGAGTGTCCGCCAGGTGGTTCTGGCGTACCCGGCAGGTGATTTTGGCGTGTCCGGCAGCTGTTTCTGGAGAGTCGAGCAGGTGGCTCCGGCATGCTGGGCAGGTGCTTCCGGCGTCTCCGGCACGTGGTTCTGGTGTGTCTGAGAGCTGGTTCCGGCATGTCCGGCTGATGATTCGGGAGTGTCCGCCAAGTGGTTCTGGCATACCCGGCTGGTGATTTTGGCATGTCAGGTAGGTGGTTCCGGCGAGTCGAGCAGGTGGCTCCGGCGTGCTCGGCAGGTTGTTCAGACGGGTCTGGCAGGTGTTTTCCGTCTGTTCGGGGTGTGGTTCCAGCATCTCATGCACATGGTTCTGGCACGTCTGAGATGTGGTTCCGGCCGGCCCGACAGGTGTTTCCACAGTGTCCGCCAAGTGGTACTGGCGTAGCTGACAGGTGATTTTGGCATGACCGGCAGGTGGTTCCAGCAAGCCCGGCAGGTGATTCCGAAGTGTTCCCCAACTGGTTGTGGCGTAGCCGGCAGGTGATTTTTGCGTGTCCGGCAGGTGGTTCTGGCGAGTCGAGCAGGTGGTTCCGGCGTGCTCGGCAGGTGCTTCCGGGGTCATTGGCACGTGGTTCTGGCATATCTGAGAGGTGGTTCCGGCATGCCCGGCAGGTGATTCCGGAGTGTTCGCCAAGTGTTTCCGGCGTAGCCGGCAGGTGATTTTGCATGTCCAGCGGTCGTTCCGGCGGGTCGAGCCGGTGGTTCCGGCGTGTCCGGCAGGTGGTTCCGGTCTGTCCGGCAGGTGGTTCTGTGGTGTCCGGCACGAGGTTCAGTCTGAGAGGCTGTGCCGGCATGCCCCTCACGTGATTCCGGCTTGTCCCCGATGTGGTGCTGGTGTAGCGGGCAGGTGATTTTGGCGTGTCCGGCAGGTGGTTCAGGCGAGTTGAGCAGGTGGTTACCACGTGCTCGGCAGGTGCTTCCGGCGTCTCGGGCACGTGTTTCTGGCATATCTGACTGGTGGTTCCGGCATGCCCAGAAGTTGATTCCGGTCTGTCCGGTAGGTGGTTCCGGCGTGCACGGCACGTGGTTCTGGTATGTGTCAGAGGTGGTTGCGTATGCCCAACAGGTGATTCCGGACTGTCCGCCACGTGCTTCTGGCACGTCTGAGAGGTGGTTCCAACATGCCCGGCAGGTCATTTCGGAGAGTCGTCCAAGTGGTTCTGGCGTAGCCCGCAGGTGATTTTGGCGTGTCCGGCAGGTGGTTCCGCCGTGCTCGGCAGGTGGTTCAGGCATGGCCGTCACGTGGTTCCAGTCTGTCCAGGACGTGTTTCCAGCTTCTCCGGCAGGTGGTTCTGGTACGTCTGAGAGGTGGTTCCGCCATGGCTGGCAGGCGATTCCGGACCGTCCCCCAGGTGGTTCTGGCATAGCCAGCAGTTGATATTGGCCTGTCCGGCAGGTGGTTCCAGCGAGTCGAACAGGTGGCTCCGGCGTTCTTGGCAGGTGGTTCCGGTCTGTCCGGTAGGTGTTTCTGGCGTGTCTGGCACGTGCTTCCGGCACGTCTGAGAGGTGGTTCCGGCATGCGCGGCAGGTGATTCCGGAGTGTCCGCCAGGTGGTTCTGGCATACCCGGCAGGTGATTTTGGCGTGTCCGGCAGGTGTTTCTGGCGAGTCGAGCAGGTGGCTCCGGCATGCTCGGCAGGTGCTTCCGGCGTCTCCGGCACTTGGTTCTGCTGTGTCTGAGAGCTGGTTCCGGCATGTCCGGCAGATGATTCCGGAGTGTCCGCCAAGTGGTTCTGGCATACCCAGCAGGTGATTTTGGCGTGTCAGGGAGGTGGTACCGGTGAGTCGAGCAGGTGGTTCCGGCGTGCTCAGCAGGTGGTTCAGGCGGTTCTGGCAGGTGGTATCCGTCTGTTCGGGGTGTGGTTCCAGCATCTCATGAACACGTTTCTGGCACGTCTGAGATGTGGTTCCAGCCGGCCCGACAGGTGTTTCCGCAGTGTCCGCCAAGCGGTTCTGGCGTAGTTGGCAGGTGATTTTGGCATGACTGGCAGGTGGTTCCAGCAAGCCTGGCAGGTGATTCCAAAGTGTTCACCAACTGGTTGTGGCGTAGCCGGCAGGTGATTTTTGCGTGATCGGCAGGTGGTTCTGGCGAGTCGAGCAGGTGGTTCCGGCGTGCTCGGCTGGTGCTTCCGGGGTCATTGGCACGGGGTTCTGGCATGTCTGAGAGGTGGTTCCTGCATGCCCGGCAGGTGATTCCGGAGTGTTCGCCAAGTGGTTCTGGCATAGTCGGCAGGTGATTTTGGCATGTCCGGCAGGTGGTTCAGGCGAGTTGAGCAGGTGGTTCCAACGTGCTTGGCAGGTGCTTCCAGCGTCTCCGGCACGTGTTTCTGGCACATCTGACAGGTGGTTCCGGCATGCCCGAAAGGTGATTCCGGTCTGTCCGGTAGGTGGTTCCAGCCTGCACGGCATGTGGTTCTGGTACGTCTCAGAGGTGGTTGCGCATGCCCAACTGGTGATTCCGGACTGTCTGCCACATGGTTCTGGCACGTCTGAGAGGTGGTTCCGGCATGCCCGGCAGGTCATCCCAGAGAGTCCTCCAAGTGTTTCTGGCATAACACGCAGGTGATTTTGGCGTGTCTGGCAGGTTGTTCCGTTGTGCTTGGCAGGTGGTTCAGGCTTGGCCGGCAGGTGGTTCCAGACTGTCCAGGACGTGTTTCCAGCTTCTCCGGCAGGTGGTTCTGGTACGTCTGAGAGGTGGTTCCGCCATGGCTGGCAGGTGATTCCGGACCGTCCCCCAGGTGGTTCTGGCATAGCCAGGAGTTGATATTGGCCTGTCCGGCAGGTGGTTCCAGCGAGTCGAACAGGTGGCTCCGGCGTGCTCGGCAGGTGGTTCCGGTCTGTCCGGTAGGTGATTCCGGCGTTTCCGGCACGTGCTTCCGGCACGTCTGAGAGGTGGTTCCGGCATGCGCGACAGGTGGTTTCGGAGTGTCCGCCAGGTGGTTCTGGCGTACCCGGCAGGTGATTTTGGCGTGTCCGGCAGGTGTTTCTGGAGAGTCGAGCAGGTGGCTCCGGCATGCTCGGCAGGTGCTTCCGGCGTCTCCGGCACGTGGTTCTGGTGTGTCTGAGAGCTGGTTCCGGCATGTCCGGCTGATGATTCGGGAGTGTCCGCCAAGTGGTTCTGGCATACCCGGCTGGTGATTTGGGCATGTCAGGTAGGTGGTTCCGGCGAGTCGAGCAGGTGGCTCCGGCGTGCTCGGCAGGTTGTTCAGACGGGTCTGGCAGGTGTTTTCCGTCTGTTCGGGGTGTGGTTCCAGCATCTCATGCACATGGTTCTGGCACGTCTGAGATGTGGTTCCGGCCGGCCCGACAGGTGTTTCCACAGTGTCCGCCAAGTGGTAATGGCGTAGTTGGCAGGTGATTTTGGCATGACCGGCAGGTGGTTCCAGCAAGCCCGGCAGGTGATTCCGAAGTTTTCCCCAACTGGTTGTGGCGTAGCCGGCAGGTGATTTTTGCGTGTCCGGCAGGTGGTTCTGGCGAGTCGAGCATGTGGTTCCGGCGTGCTCAGCAGGGGCTTCCGGGGTCATTGGAACGTGGTTCTGGCATATCTGAGAGGTGGTTCCGGCATGCCCGGCAGGTGATTCCGGAGTGTTCGCCAAGTGTTTCCGGCGTAGCCGACAGGTGATTTTGCATGTCCAGCGGTCGTTCCGGCGGGTCGAGCCGGTGGTTCCGGCGTGTCCGGCAGGTGGTTCCGGTCTGTCCGGCAGGTGGTTCTGTGGTGTCCGGCGTGAGGTTCAGTCTGAGAGGCTGTGCCGGCATGCCCCTCACGTGATTCCGGCTTGTCCCCGAAGTGGTGCTGGTGTAGCGGCCAGGTGATTTTGGCGTGTCCGGCAGGTGGTTCAGGCGAGTTGAGCAGGTGGTTGCGACGTGCTCGGCAGGTGCTTCCGGCGTCTCCGGCACGTGTTTCTGGCACATCTGACTGGTGGTTCCGGCATGCCCAAAAGTTGATTCCGGTCTGTCCGGTAGGCGGTTCCGGCGTGCGCGGCACGTGGTTCTGGTACGTGTCAGAGGTGGTTGCGTATGCCCAACAGGTGATTCCGGACTGTCCGCCACGTGCTTCTGGCACGTCTGAGAGGTGGTTCCAACATGCCCGGCAGGTCATTTCGGAGAGTCGTCCAAGTGGTTCTGGCGTAGCCCGCAGGTGATTTTGGCTTGTCCGGCAGGTGGTTCCGCCGTGCTCGGCAGGTGGTTCAGGCATGGCCGTCACGTGGTTCCAGTCTGTCCAGGACGTGTTTCCAGCTTCTCCGGCAGGTGGTTCTGGTACGTCTGAGAGGTGGTTCCGCCATGGCTGGCAGGTGATCCCGGACTGTCCCGCAGGTGGTTCTGGCATAGCCAGCAGTTGATATTGGCCTGTCCGGCAGGTGGTTCCAGCGAGTCGAACAGGTGGCTCCGGCGTTCTTGGCAGGTGGTTCCGGTCTGTCCGGTAGGTGTTTCCGGCGTGTCTGGCACGTGCTTCCGGCACGTCTGAGAGGTGGTTCCGGCATGCGCGGCAGGTGATTCCGGAGTGCCCGCCAGGTGGTTCTGGCATACCCGGCAGGTGATTTTGGCGTGTCCGGCAGGTGTTTCTGGCGAGTCGAGCAGGTGGCTCCGGCATGCTCGGCAGGTGCTTCCGGCGTCTCCGGCACTTGGTTCTGGTGTGTCTGAGAGCTGGTTCCGGCATGTCCGGCAGATGATTCCGGAGTGTCCGCCAAGTGGTTCTGGCATACCCAGCAGGTGATTTTGGCGTGTCAGGGAGGTGGTACCGGTTAGTCGAGCAGGTGGTTCCGGCGTGCTCAGCAGGTGGTTCAGGCGGTTCTGGCAGGTGGTATCCGTCTGTTCGGGGTGTGGTTCCAGCATCTCATGAACAGGTTTCTGGCACGTCCGAGATGTGGTTCCAGCCGGCCCGAGAGGTGTTTCCGCAGTGTCCGCCAAGCGGTTCTGGCGTAGTTGGCAGGTGATTTTGGCATGACTGGCAGGTGGTTCCAGCAAGCCTGGCAGGTGATTCCAAAGTGTTCACCAACTGGTTGTGGCGTAGCCGGCAGGTGATTTTTGCGTGATCGGCAGGTGGTTCTGGCGATTCGAGCAGGTGGTTCCGGCGTGCTCGGCTGGTGCTTCCGGGGTCATTGGCACGGGGTTCTGGCATGTCTGAGAGGTGGTTCCTGCATGCCCGGCAAGTGATTCCGGAGTGTTCGCCAAGTGGTTCTGGCATAGTCGGCAGGTGATTTTGGCATGTCCGGCAGGTGGTTCAGGCGAGTTGAGCAGGTGGTTTCAACGTGCTTGGCAGGTGCTTCCGGCGTCTCTGGCACGTGTTTCTGGCACATCTGACAGGTGGTTCCGGCATGCCCAAAAGGTGATTCCGGTCTGTCCGGTAGGTGGTTCCAGCCTGCACGGCATGTGGTTCTGGTACGTCTCAGAGGTGGTTGCGCATGCCCAACAGGTGATTCCGGACTGTCCGCCACATGGTTCTGGCACGTCTGAGAGGCGGTTCCGGCATGCCCGGCAGGTCATCCCAGAGAGTCCTCCAAGTGGTTCTGGCATAACACGCAGGTGATTTTGGCGTGTCTGGCAGGTTGTTCCATTGTGCTTGGCAGGTGGTTCAGGCTTGGCCGGCAGGTGGTTCCAGACTGTCCAGGACGTGTTTCCAGCTTCTCCGGCAGGTGGTTCTGGTACGTCTGAGAGGTGGTTCCGCCATGACTGGCAGGCGATTCCGGACCATCGCCCAGGTGGTTCTGGCATAGCCAGCAGTTGATATTGGCCTGTCCGGCAGGTGGTTCCAGCGAGTCGAACAGGTGGCTCCTGCGTGCTCGGCAGGTGGTTCCGGTCTGTCCGGTAGGTGATTCCGGCGTTTCCGGCACGTGCTTCCGGCACGTCTGAGAGGTGGTTCCGGCATGCGCGACAGGTGGTTTCGGAGTGTCCGCCAGGTGGTTCTGGCATACCCGGCAGGTGATTTTGGCGTGTCCGGCAGGTGTTTCTGGCGAGTCGAGCAGGTGGCTCCGGCATGCTCGGCAGGTGCTTCCGGCGTCTCCGGCACGTGGTTCTGGTGTGTCTGAGAGCTGGTTCCGGCATGTCCGGCAGATGATTCCGGAGTGTCCGCCAAGTGGTTCTGGCATACCCGGCTGGTGATTTGGGCATGTCAGGTAGGTGGTTCCGGCGAGTCGAGCAGGTTGCTCCGGCGTGCTCGGCAGGTTGTTCAGACGGGTCTGGCAGGTGTTTTCCGTCTGTTCGGGGTGTGGTTCCAGCATCTCATGCACATGGTTCTGGCACGTCTGAGATGTGGTTCCGGCCGGCCCGACAGGTGTTTCCACAGTGTCCGCCAAGTGGTACTGGCGTAGTTGGCAGGTGATTTTGGCATGACCGGCAGGTGGTTCCAGCAAGCCCGGCAGGTGATTCCAAAGTGTTCCCCAACTGGTTGTGGCGTAGCCGGCAGGTGATTTTTGCGTGTCCGGCAGGTGGTTCTGGCGAGTCGAGCAGGTGGTTTCGGCGTGCTCGGCAGGAGCTTCCGGGGTCATTGGCACGTGGTTCTGGCATATCTGAGATGTGGTTCCGGCATGCCCGGCAGGTGATTCCGGAGTGTTCGCCAAGTGTTTCCGGCGTAGCCGGCAGGTGATTTTGCACGTCCATCGGTCGTTCCGGCGGGTCGAGCCGGTGGTTCCGGCGTGTCCGGCAGGTGGTTCCGGTCTGTCCGGCAGGTGGTTCTGTGGTGTCCGGCACGAGGTTCAGTCTGAGAGGCTGTGCCGGCATGCCCCTCACGTGATTCCGGCTTGTCCCCGAAGTGGTGCTGGTGTAGCGGGCAGGTGATTTTGGCGTGTCCGGCAGGTGGTTCAGGCGAGTTGAGCAGGTGGTTAGCACGTGCTCGGCAGGTGCTTCCGGCGTCTCGGGCACGTGTTTCTGGCATATCTGACTGGGGGTTCCGGCATGCCCAGAAGTTGATTCCGGTCTGTCCGGTAGGTGGTTCCGGCGTGCACGGCACGTGGTTCTGGTACGTGTCAGTGGTGGTTGCGTATGCCCAACAGGTGATTCCGGACTGTCCGCCACGTGCTTCTGGCACGTCTGAGAGGTCGTTCAAACATGCCCGGCAGGTCATTTCGGAGAGTCGTCCAAGTGGTTCTGGCGTAGCCCGCAGGTGATTTTGGCGTGTCCGGCAGGTGGTTCCGCCGTGCTCGGCAGGTGGTTCAGGCATGGCCGTCACGTGGTTCCAGTCTGTCCAGGACGTGTTTCCAGCTTCTCCGGCAGGTGGTTCTGGTACGTCTGAGAGGTGGTTCCGCCATGGCTGGCAGGTGATCCCGGACCGTCCCCCAGGTGGTTCTGGCATAGCCAGCAGTTGATATTGGCCTGTCCGGCAGGTGGTTCCAGCGAGTCGAACAGGTGGCTCCGGCGTTCTTGGCAGGTGGTTCCGGTCTGTCCGGTAGGTGTTTCCGGCGTGTCTGGTACGTGCTTCCGGCACGTCTGAGAGGTGGTTCCGGCATGCGCGGCAGGTGATTCCGTAGTGTCCGCCAGGTGGTTCTGGCATACCCGGCAGGTGATTTTGGCGTGTCCGGCAGGTGTTTCGGGCGAGTCGAGCAGGTGGCTCAGGCATGCTCGGCAGGTCCTTCCGGCGTCTCCGGCACTTGGTTCTGGTGTGTCTGAGAGCTGGTTCCGGCATGTCCGGCAGATGATTCCGGAGTGTCCGCCAAGTGGTTCTGGCATACCCAGCAGGTGATTTTGGCGTGTCAGGGAGGTGGTACCGGTGAGTCGAGCAGGTGGTTCCGGCATGCTCAGCAGGTGGTTCAGGCGGTTCTGGCAGGTGGTATCCGTCTGTTCGGGGTGTGGTTCCAGCATCTCATGAACACGTTTCTGGCACGTCTGAGATGTGGTTCCAGCCGGCCCGACAGGTGTTTCCGCAGTGTCCGCCAAGCGGTTCTGGCGTAGTTGGCAGGTGATTTTGGCATGACTGGCAGGTGGTTCCAGCAAGCCTGGCAGGTGATTCCAAAGTGTTCACCAACTGGTTGTGGCGTAGCCGGCAGGTGATTATGCGTGATCGGCAGGTGGTTCTGGCGAGTCGAGCAGGTGGTTCCGGCGTGCTCGGCTGGTGCTTCCGGGGTCATTGGCACGGGGTTCTGGCATGTCTGAGAGGTGGTTCCTGCATGCCCGGCAGGTGATTCCGGAGTGTTCGCCAAGTGGTTCTGGCATAGTCGGCAGGTGATTTTGGCATGTCCGGCAGGTGGTTCAGGCGAGTTGAGCAGCTGCTTCCAACGTGCTTGGCAGGTGCTTCCGGCGTCTCCGGCACGTGTTTCTGGCACATCTGACAGGTGGTTCCGGCATGCCCGAAAGGTGATTCCGGTCTGTCCGGTAGGTGGTTCCAGCCTGCACGGCATGTGGTTCTGGTCCGTCTCAGAGGTGGTTGCGCATGCCCAACAGGTGATTCCGGACTGTCCGCCACATGGTTCTGGCACGTCTGAGAGGTGGTTCCGGCATGCCCGGCAGGTCATCCCAGAGAGTCCTCCAAGTGTTTCTGGCATAACACGCAGGTGATTTTGGCGTGTCTGGCAGGTTGTTCCGTTGTGCTTGGCAGGTGGTTCAGGCTTGGCCGGCAGGTGGTTCCAGACTGTCCAGGACGTGTTTCCAGCTTCTCCGGCAGGTGGTTCTGGTACGTCTGAGAGGTGGTTCCGCCATGGCTGGCAGGTGATTCCGGACCGTCCCCCAGGTGGTTCTGGCATAGCCAGGAGTTGATATTGGCCTGTCCGGCAGGTGGTTCCAGCGAGTCGAACAGGTGGCTCCGGCGTGCTCGGCAGGTGGTTCCGGTCTGTCCGGTAGGTGATTCCGGCGTTTCCGGCACGTGCTTCCGGCACGTCTGAGAGGTGGTTCCGGCATGCGCGACAGGTGATTTCGGAGTGTCCGCCAGGTGGTTCTGGCATACCCGGCAGGTGATTTTGGCGTGTCCGGCAGGTGTTTCTGGCGAGTCGAGCAGGTGGCTCCGGCATGCTCGGCAGGTGCTTCCGGCGTCTCCGGCACGTGGTTCTGGTGTGTCTGAGAGCTGGTTCCGGCATGTCCGGCAAATGATTCCGGAGTGTCCGCCAAGTGGTTCTGGCATACCCGGCTGGTGATTTGGGCATGTCAGGTAGGTGGTTCCGGCGAGTCGAGCAGGTTGCTCCGGCGTGCTCGGCAGGTTGTTCAGACGGGTCTGGCAGGTGTTTTCCGTCTGTTCGGGGTGTGGTTCCAGCATCTCATGCACATGGTTCTGGCACGTCTGAGATGTGGTTCCGGCCGGCCCGACAGGTGTTTTCACAGTGTCCGCCAAGTGGTACTGGCGTAGTTGGCAGGTGATTTTGGCATGACCGGCAGGTGGTTCCAGCAAGCCCGGCAGGTGATTCCAAAGTGTTCCCCAACTGGTTGTGGCGTAGCCGGCAGGTGATTTTTGCGTGTCCGGCAGGTGGTTCTGGCGAGTCGAGCAGGTGGTTTCGGCGTGCTCGGCAGGAGCTTCCGGGGTCATTGGCACGTGGTTCTGGCATATCTGAGATGTGGTTCCGGCATGCCCGGCAGGTGATTCCGGAGTGTTCGCCAAGTGTTTCCGGCGTAGCCGGCAGGTGATTTTGCACGTCCATCGGTCGTTCCGGCGGGTCGAGCCGGTGGTTCCGGCGTGTCCGGCAGGTGGTTCCGGTCTGTCCGGCAGGTGGTTCTGTGGTGTCCGGCACGAGGTTCAGTCTGAGAGGCTGTGCCGGCATGCCCCTCACGTGATTCCGGCTTGTCCCCGAAGTGGTGCTGGTGTAGCGGGCAGGTGATTTTGGCGTGTCCGGCAGGTGGTTCAGGCGAGTTGAGCAGGTGGTTAGCACGTGCTCGGCAGGTGCTTCCGGCGTCTCGGGCACGTGTTTCTGGCATATCTGACTGGGGGTTCCGGCATGCCCAGAAGTTGATTCCGGTCTGTCCGGTAGGTGGTTCCGGCGTGCACGGCACGTGGTTCTGGTACGTGTCAGTGGTGGTTGCGTATGCCCAACAGGTGATTCCGGACTGTCCGCCACGTGCTTCTGGCACGTCTGAGAGGTCGTTCAAACATGCCCGGCAGGTCATTTCGGAGAGTCGTCCAAGTGGTTCTGGCGTAGCCCGCAGGTGATTTTGGCGTGTCCGGCAGGTGGTTCCGCCGTGCTCGGCAGGTGGTTCAGGCATGGCCGTCACGTGGTTCCAGTCTGTCCAGGACGTGTTTCCAGCTTCTCCGGCAGGTGGTTCTGGTACGTCTGAGAGGTGGTTCCGCCATGGCTGGCAGGTGATCCCGGACCGTCCCCCAGGTGGTTCTGGCATAGCCAGCAGTTGATATTGGCCTGTCCGGCAGGTGGTTCCAGCGAGTCGAACAGGTGGCTCCGGCGTTCTTGGCAGGTGGTTCCGGTCTGTCCGGTAGGTGTTTCCGGCGTGTCTGGTACGTGCTTCCGGCACGTCTGAGAGGTGGTTCCGGCATGCGCGGCAGGTGATTCCGTAGTGTCCGCCAGGTGGTTCTGGCATACCCGGCAGGTGATTTTGGCGTGTCCGGCAGGTGTTTCGGGCGAGTCGAGCAGGTGGCTCAGGCATGCTCGGCAGGTGCTTCCGGCGTCTCCGGCACTTGGTTCTGGTGTGTCTGAGAGCTGGTTCCGGCATGTCCGGCAGATGATTCCGGAGTGTCCGCCAAGTGGTTCTGGCATACCCAGCAGGTGATTTTGGCGTGTCAGGGAGGTGGTACCGGTGAGTCGAGCAGGTGGTTCCGGCATGCTCAGCAGGTGGTTCAGGCGGTTCTGGCAGGTGGTATCCGTCTGTTCGGGGTGTGGTTCCAGCATCTCATGAACACGTTTCTGGCACGTCTGAGATGTGGTTCCAGCCGGCCCGACAGGTGTTTCCGCAGTGTCCGCCAAGCGGTTCTGGCGTAGTTGGCAGGTGATTTTGGCATGACTGGCAGGTGGTTCCAGCAAGCCTGGCAGGTGATTCCAAAGTGTTCACCAACTGGTTGTGGCGTAGCCGGCAGGTGATTATGCGTGATCGGCAGGTGGTTCTGGCGAGTCGAGCAGGTGGTTCCGGCGTGCTCGGCTGGTGCTTCCGGGGTCATTGGCACGGGGTTCTGGCATGTCTGAGAGGTGGTTCCTGCATGCCCGGCAGGTGATTCCGGAGTGTTCGCCAAGTGGTTCTGGCATAGTCGGCAGGTGATTTTGGCATGTCCGGCAGGTGGTTCAGGCGAGTTGAGCAGCTGCTTCCAACGTGCTTGGCAGGTGCTTCCGGCGTCTCCGGCACGTGTTTCTGGCACATCTGACAGGTGGTTCCGGCATGCCCGAAAGGTGATTCCGGTCTGTCCGGTAGGTGGTTCCAGCCTGCACGGCATGTGGTTCTGGTCCGTCTCAGAGGTGGTTGCGCATGCCCAACAGGTGATTCCGGACTGTCCGCCACATGGTTCTGGCACGTCTGAGAGGTGGTTCCGGCATGCCCGGCAGGTCATCCCAGAGAGTCCTCCAAGTGGTTCTGGCATAACACGCAGGTGATTTTGGCGTGTCCGGCAGGTGGTTCCGCCGTGCTCGGCAGGTGGTTCAGGCATGGCCGTCACGTGGTTCCAGTCTGTCCAGGACGTGTTTCCAGCTTCTCCGGCAGGTGGTGCTGGTACGTCTGAGAGGTGGTTCCGCCATGGCTGGCAGGTGATCCCGGACTGTCCCCCAGGTGGTTCTGGCATAGCCAGCAGTTGATACTGGCCTGTCCGCCAGGTGGTTCCAGCGAGTCGAACAGGTGGCTCCGGCGTGCTCGGCAGGTGGTTCCGGTCTGTCCAGTAGGTGATTCCGGCGTGTCCGGCACGTGCTTCCGGCACGTCTGAGAGGTGTTTCCGGCATGCGCGACAGGTGATTTCGGAGTGTCCGCCAGGTGGTTCTGGCGTACCCGGCAGGTGATTTTGGCGTGTCCGGCAGGTGTTTCTGGAGAGTCGAGCAGGTGGCTCCGGCATGCTCGGCAGGTGCTTCCGGCGTCTCCGGCACGTGGTTCTGGTGTGTCTGAGAGCTGGTTCCGGCATGTCCGGCTGATGATTCGGGAG